>NC_092041.1:71620999-71920999 GCF_003086295.3 Arachis hypogaea | reverse complement strand
TTCAAGCTAATTTGTTCCTATAACACAAAAGAGCTCAAAATCTCAACATTATTACCCAAGAAACTCAAAACTCAAGGCTGGAATTTTGAAGAAGAAAACGTAGCTTACCTCAAGATTGCTTGTATGGGTTTTGTAGAGCTCGACGCCGCAATCACATGGCCGTAAACGGTGCATGGTGGACGAAATTGTGATCATCAATGGCACCATCAACATGGTACGCACAATTGTAATCTCAACTCTTTATCACAACTTCGCACAACTAACCAGCAAGTGTACTGGGTCGTCCAAGTAATAAACCTTACGGGAGTAAGGGTCGATCCCACGGAGATTGTTGGTATGAAGCAAGCTATGGTCACCTTGTAAATCTTAGTCAGGCAAACTCAAATGGTTATGAATGATGAATAAAACATAAAGATAAGGATAGAGATACTTATGTAATTCATTGGTGGGAATTTCAGATAAGCGTATGAAGATGCTTTATCCCTTCCGTCTCTCTGCTTTCCTACTGTCTTCATCCAATCCTTCTTACTCCTTTCCATGGCAAGCTGTATGTAGGGTTTCACCATTGTCAGTGGCTACCTCCCATCCTCTCAGTGAAAATGTTCAACGCACCCTGTCACGGCACGGCTATTCAGCTGTCGGTTCTCGATCATGTCGGAATAGAATCCAGTGATTCTTTTATGTCTGTCACTAACGCCCCACAATCGCGAGTTTGAAGCTCGTCACAGTCATTCAATCATTGAATCCTACTCAGAATACCACAGACAAGGTTTAGACCTTCCGGATTCTCTTGAATGCCGCCATCAATTCTAGCTTATACCACGAAGATTCTGGTTAAAGAATCCAAGAGATATCCACTCAATCTAAGGTAGAACGGAGGTGGTTGTCAGGCACACGTTCATAGGCGAGAATGATGATGAGTGTCACGGATCATCACATTCATCAAGTTGAAGAACAAGTGATATCTTAGAACAAGAACAAGTTGAATTGAATAGAAGAACAATAGTAATTGCATTAATACTCGAGGTACAGCAGAGCTCCACACCTTAATCTATGGTGTGTAAAAACTCCACCGTTGAAAATACATAAGAACAAGAGTGATCATCGGCCTCGGTCCCAGAGAGCGAACCAGAAGAACCAAGATGAAAATACAATAGCAAAAGGTCTTATTTATAAAGAACTAGTAGCCTAAGGTTTACAAAGATGAGTAAATGACATAAAAATCCACTTCCGGGCCCACTTGGTGTGTGCTTGGGCTGAGCATTGAAGCATTTTCGTGTAGAGACTTCTCTTGGAGTTAAACGCCAGCTTTTGTGCCAGTTTGGGCGTTTAACTCCCATTCTTGTGCCAGTTCCGGCGTTTAACGCCGGGCAGTTTTGAGCTGAATTGGAACGCCAGTTTGGGCTATCAAATATCAAGCAAAGTATGGACTATTATATATTGCTGGAAAGCCCAGGATGTCTAATTTCCAACGCCATTGAGAGCGCGCCAATTGGGCTCCTGTAGCTCCAGCAAATCTACTTCGAGTGCAGGAAGGTCAGAATCCAACAGCATCTGCAGTCCATTTTAGTCTCTGAATCAGATTTTTGCTCAAGTCCCTCAATTTCAGCCAGAAAATACCTGAAATCACAGAAAAACACACAAACTCATAGTAAATTCCAGAAAAGTGAATTTTAACTAAAAACTAATAAAAATATACTAAAAACTAACTAAAACATAGTAAAAACATACTAAAAACAATGCCAAAAAGCGTATAAATTATCCGCTCATCACAACACCAAACTTAAATTGTTGCTTGTCCTCAAGCAACTGAAAATCAAATAAGATAAAAAGAAGAGAATATGTAATGAACTCTAAAAACATCTATGAAGATCAGTATTAATTAGATGAGCGGGGCTTTTAGCTTTTTGCCTCTGAACAGTTTTGGCATCTCACTATATCCTTTGAAATTCAGAATGATTGGCTTCTTTAGGAACTCAGAATCCAGATAGTGTCATTGATTCTCCTAGTTAAGTATGATGATTCTTGAACACAGCTACTTTATGAGTCTTGGCCGTGGCCCAAAGCACTCTGTCTTCCAGTATTACCACCGGATACATACATGCCACAGACACATAATTGGGTGAACCTTTTCAGATTGTGACTCAGCTTTGCTAGAGTCCCCAATTAGAGGTGTCCAGGGTTCTTAAGCACACTGTTTTTGCCTTGGATCACAACTTTATTTTTTTCTTTTTCTCTCTCTCTTTTTTTTCGTTTTTCTCTTTCCTTTTTTTTTGTATTCACTGCTTTTTCTTGCTTCAAGAATCATTTTTATGATTTTTCAGATCCTCAGTAACATGTCTCCTTTTTCATCATTCTTTCAAGAGCCAACATTCATGAACAACAAATTCAAAAGATTTATGCACTGTTTAAGCATACATTCATAAACCAAAATATTGCCACCACATCAAAATAATTAATCTGTTATAAAATTTAAAATTCATGCAATTCTTCTCTTTTTCAATTAAGAACATTTTTCATTCAAGAAAGGTGATGGATTCATAGGACATTCATAACTTTAAGGCATAGACACTAAGACACTAATGATCACAAGACACAAACATAGATAAACATAAGCATGATTTTTTTCGAAAAACAGAAAATAAAGAACAAGGAAATTAAAGAACGGGTCCACCTTAGTGATGGCGGCTTGTTCTTCCTCTTGAAGATCCTATGGAGTGCTTGAGCTCCTCAATGTCTCTTCCTTGTCTTTGTTGCTCCTCTCTCATGATTCTTTGATCTTCTCTAATTTCATGGAGGAGGATGGAGTGTTCTTGGTGCTCCACCCTTAGTTGTCCCATGTTGGAACTCAATTCTCCTAGGGAGGTGTTTAGTTGCTCCCAATAGTTTTGTGGAGGAAAGTGCATCCCTTGAGGATCTCAGGGATTTCATGATGAGAGGGGTCTCTTGTTTGCTCCATCCTTTTCTTAGTGATGGGCTTGTCCTCATCAATGGAGGTGTCTCCCTCTATGTCAACTCCAACTGAATAACAGAGGTGACAAATGAGATGAGGAAAGGCTAACCTTGCCAAGGTAGAGGACTTGTCCGCCACCTTATAAAGTTCTTGGGATATAACCTCATAAACTTCTATTTCTTCTCCAATCATGATGCTATGAATCATGATAGCCCGGTCTATAGTAACTTCGGACCGGTTGCTAGTGGGAACGATTGAGCGTTGGATAAACTCCAACCATCCCCTAGCTACGGGCTTGAGGTCATGCCTTCTCAATTGAACCGGCTTTCCTCTTGAATCTCTCTTCCATTGAGCGCCCTCTTCACAAATGACTGTGAGGACTTGGTCCAACCTTTGATCAAAGTTGACCCTTCTAGTGTAAGGGTGTTCATCTCCTTGCATCATGGGCAAGTTGAATGCTAACCTTACATTTTCCGGACTAAAATCCAAGTATTTCCCCCAAACCATAGTAAGCCAATTCTTTGGGTCCGGGTTCACACTTTGATCATGGTTCTTGGTGATCCATGCATTGGCATAGAACTCTTGAACCATTAAGATTCCGATTTGTTGAATGGGGTTGGTAAGAACTTCCCAACCTCTTCTTCGGATCTCATGTCGGATCTCCGGATATTCACTCTTTTTGAGTTTGAAAGGAACCTCGGGGAACACCTTCTTCAAGGCCACAACTTCATAGAAGTGGTCTTGATGCACCCTTGAGATGAATCTCTCCATCTCCCATGACTCGGAGGTGGAAGCTTTTGCCTTCCCTTTTCTCTTTCTAGAGGTTTCTCCGGCCTTGGATGCCATAAGTGGTTATGGAAATGGCTTTGTGGTTCGGCCAAAGGGGGAGAAGTAGTGTTTAGGTTGTGTGAAAATGAAGGAGTGAAGATGGGTTTATATAGGAGTGGGGAGAGGGGTAGGGTTCGGCTATGGAGGGTGGGTTTGGGTGGGAAAGTGGTTTGAATTTGAATGGTGAGATAGGTGGGGTTTTATGAAGGATGGATGTGAGTGGTGAAGAGAAAGATGGGATTTGATAGGTGAAGGGTTTTTGGGGAAGAGGTGTTGAGGTGATTGGTAAATGGGTGAAGAAGAAGAGAGAGAGTGGTGGGGTAGGTAGGGATCCTGTGGGGTCCACAGATCCTGAGGTATCAAGAAAAATTCATCCCTGCACCAAGTGGCGAGCAAAAAATGCCCTTCATGCCAATTCTGGCGTTAAACGCCGGGCTGGTGCCCATTTCTGGCGTTTAACGCCAAGTTCTTGCCCTTCTCTGGCGTTTAACGCCAGTCTGGTGCCTCTTTCTGGCGTTAAACGCCCATTTGCTACCCTTACTAGCGTTTAAACGCCAGCAAGATCTTCTTCCAGGGTGTGCTGTTTTTCTTTCTGTTTTTCATTCTGTTTTTGCTTTTTCAATTGATTTTGTGACTTCTCATGATCATCAACCTACAAAGAAAAGAAAATAACAAAGAAAATATAGATAAATATAACATTGGGTTGCCTCCCAACAAGCGCTTCTTTAATGTCAGTAGCTTGACAGTGGGCTCTCATGGAGCCTCACAGATACTCAGAGCAATGTTGGAACCTCCCAACACCAAACTTAGAGTTTGAATGTGGGGGTTCAACACCAAACTTAGAAGTTGGTTGTGGCCTCCCAACATCAAACTTAGAGTTTGACTGTGGGGGCTCTGTTTGACTCTGTTTTGAGAGAAGCTCTTCATGCTTCCACTCAATGGTGACAGAGGGATATCCTTGAGCCTTGAACACAAAGGATTCTTCATTCACTTGAATGATCAATTCTCCTCTATCAACATCAATCACAGCCTTTGCTGTGGCTAGGAAGGGTCTGCCAAGGATGATGGATTCATCCATGCACTTCCCAGTCTCTAGGACTATGAAATCAGCAGGGATATAATGGTCTTCAACTTTTACCAGAACATCCTCTACAAGTCCATAAGCTTGTTTTCTTGAATTGTCTGCCATCTCTAGTGAGATTTTTGCAGCTTGCACCTCAAAGATCCCTAGCTTCTCCATTACAGAGAGAGGCATGAGGTTTACACTCGACCCTAGGTTACACAAGGCCTTCTTGAAGGTCATAGTGCCTATGGCACAAGGTATTGAGAACTTCCCAGGATCTTGTCTCTTTTGAGGTAGTTTCTGCCTAGACAAGTCATCCAATTCTTTGGTGAGCAAAGGGGGTTCATCCTCCCAAGTCCCATTACCAAATAACTTGTCATTTAGCTTCATGATTGCTCCAAGGTATTTAGCAACTTGCTCTTCAGTGACATACTCATCCTCTTCAGAGGAAGAATACTCATCAGAGCTCATGAATGGCAGAAGTAAATCCAATAGAATCTCTATGGTCTCAGTGGGAGCCTCAGATTCTCATGGTTCTTCATTGGGGAACTCATTGGAGGCCAGTGGACGTCCATTGAGGTCTTCCTCAGTGGCGTTCACTGCCCCTCCCTCCTCTCCAAATTCGGCCATGTTGATGGCCTTGCACTCTCTTTTTGGATTTTCTTCTGTATTGCTTGGAAGAGTACTAGGAGGGAGTTCAGTAATTTTCTTGCTCAGCTGACCCACTTGTGCCTCCAAGTTTCTAATGGAGGACCTTGTTTCAGTTATGAAACTTTGAGTGGTTTTGATTAGATCAGAGACCATGGTTGCTAAGTCAGGGTTGTTCTGCTTAGAACTCTCTGTCTGTTGCTGAGAAGATGATGGAAAAGGCTTGCCATTGCTAAACCTGTTTCTTCCACCATTATTGTTGTTGAACCCTTGTTGAGGTCTCTGTTGATCCTTCCATGAGAGATTTGGATGATTTCTCCATGAAAAATTATAGGTGTTTCCATAGGGTTCTCCCATGTAATTCACCTCTTCCATTGAAGGGTTCTCAGGATCATAAGCTTCTTCTTCAGATGAAGCGTCCTTAGTACTGCCTGGTGCATTTTGCATTCCAGACAGACTTTGAGAAATCAAATTGACTTGCTGGGTCAATACTTTGTTCTGAGCCAATATGGCATTCAGAGTATAAATCTCAAGAACTCCTTTCTTCTGATTTATCCCATTGTTCACAGGATTCCTTTCAGAAGTGTACATGAATTGATTATTTGCAACCATTTCAATTAGTTCTTGAGCTTCTGTAGGCGTCTTCTTCAGATGAAGAGATCCTCCAGCAGAGCTATCCAATGACATCTTGGACAGTTCAGACAGACCATCATATAAAATACCTATGATGCTCCATTCAGAAAGCATGTCAGAGGGATACTTTCTGATTAATTGTTTGTATCTTTCCCAAGCTTCATAGAGGGATTCTCCTTCCTTTTGTCTGAAGGTTTGGACTTCCACTCTAAGCTTACTCAATTTTTGAGGTGGAAAGAACTTTGCCAAGAAGGCATTGACTAGCTTTTCCCAAGAGTTCAGGCTTTCTTTAGGTTGTGAGTCCAACCATGTCCTAGCTCTGTCTCTTACAGCAAAAGGGAATAGCATAAGTCTGTAGACCTCAGGGTCAACCCCATTAGTCTTGACAGTGTCACAGATTTGCAAGAACTCAGCTAAAAACTGATGAGGATCTTCCAATGGAAGTCCATGGAACTTGTAATTCTGTTGCATCAGAGAAACTAATTGAGGCTTAAGCTCAAAGTTGTTTGCTCCAATGGCAGGGATAGAGATGCTTCCCCCATAGAAGTCGGGAGTAGGTGCAGTAAAGTCACCCAGCACCTTCCTTGCATTGTTGGCATTGTTGTTGTTTTCGGCTGCCATGTCTTCTTCTTTGAAGATTTCTGTTAGGTCCTCTACAGAGAGTTGTGCCTTAGCTTCTCTTAGCTTTCGCTTCAAGGTCCTTTCAGGTTCAGGGTCAGCCTCAACAAGAATGCTTTTGTCTTTGCTCCTGCTCATATGAAAGAGAAGAAAACAAGAAAATATGGAATCCTCTATGTCATAGTATAGAGATTCCTTGAAGTGTCAGAGGAAAAGAAAAATGGAAGGAAGAGGTAGAAAATTCGAACTTATCAAGGAAAGATGGAGTTCGAATTGTGCATTGAGGAGTAGTGTTAGTCCACAAATAGAAGGATGTGAGAAGAGGGGAAGAAATAATTTAAAAAGATTTTTAAAAACATTTTGAAAAAAGATTAATTGATTTTCGAAAACTAAGAGTGAAAAGGAAATCAAGTGATTTTTGAAAAAGATTTTGAAATAAGAAATTAAAAAGATATGATTGAAAACTATTTTGAAAAAGATGTGATTAAAAAGATATGATTTAAAAGTTATGGTTTTAAAAAGATTTGATTAAGAAGATATGATTTGAAAAGCAATTTGAAAAGATTTGATTTTAAAAATTAATGACTTGGCTAACAAGAAAAGATATGATTCAAACATTAAACCTTTCTCAGCAGAAAAGGCAACATACTTGAATTGTTGAATCAAATCATTGATTGTTAGCAAGTATTTTTGAAAATGGAAGGAAATTGATTTTGAAAAAGATTTGATTGAAAAGATTTGATTTGAAAAAAAAAAGATTTGATTTTGAAAAATTTTGAAAACTTGAAAAAAATTTGCATTGAAAACAGAATCTTCCCTCTTGTGCCATCCTGGCGTTAAACGCCCAGAATGGTGCACATTCTGGCGTTTAACGCCCAAAGCATTACCCTTTTGGGCGTTAAACGCCCAGCCAGGCACCCTGGCTGGCGTTTAAACGCCAGTTTGCCTTCCTCACTGGGCATTTTGAACGCCCAGCTTTTTCTGTGTATTTCCTCTGCAGTATATTCTGAATCTTCAATTCTCTGTATTATTGACTTGAAAAGACACAAATTAAAAATATTTTTGGATTTTTAATAATGAGAGATAATTAAAATGCAACTAAAATCAAATAAATAATGCATGCAAGAC
Source organism: Arachis hypogaea (assembly GCF_003086295.3). Classification (NCBI taxonomy): domain Eukaryota; kingdom Viridiplantae; phylum Streptophyta; class Magnoliopsida; order Fabales; family Fabaceae; genus Arachis; species Arachis hypogaea. Next base: position 71,913,128 of record NC_092041.1, on the reverse strand, counting down.
ACCAAACTTAGCAGTTTGTATACTACTGACACTAACAAAATGAGAATACACATGAGAAACACAAAACACTCAAGTCAATAGAATTCAAAGATCAGAGCAATGAAATCATCAAGGACAACTTGAAGATTAATGAAGACACATGCATGAATGCAAGAAGAACAGAGACATGCAATTGACACCAAACTTAACATGAAACACTAGACTCAAACAAGAAATGTTTTTGGATTTTATGCTTTTGTAAATTTTTTGTGTGTTTTTTTTTTGAAAATTAAGTGAAGAGGAAAAATAAAAATATCAAAATTCTTAATGAGAATTCCAGGAATCATGCAATGTTAGTCTAAAGCTTCAGTCTAAAGGAATTAGACATGGCTAGTCAAGCCTCAGCAGGACATTGCATTCAAGAGCTAAATTGATGAGAATCAATCAGCTTTGGTGATGATAAGAACATCACCTTGAAACACTAGAATTCATTCTTAAGAACTCTGAAGAAAAATACCTAATCTAAGCAACAAGATGAACCGTCAGTTGTCCAAACTCGAACAATCCCCGGCAACGGCGCCAAAAACTTGGTGCTGTTGCCGGATCAGAAATTTGGCACTGATGTTACCGGACCAAAACCTTGCCGAAAACTCGAACAATCCCCGGCAACGGCGCTAAAAACTTGGTGGACGAAATTGTGATCATCAATGGCACCATCAACATGGTATGCACAATTGTAATCTCAACTCTTTATCACAACTTCGCACAACTAACCAGCAAGTATACTGGGTCGTCCAAGTAATAAACCTTACGCGAGTAAGGGTCGATCCCACAGAGATTGTTGGTATGAAGCAAGCTATGGTCACCTTGTAAATCTTAGTCAGGCAAACTCAAATGGTTATGAATGATGAATAAAACATAAAGATAAGGATAGAGATACTTATGTAATTCATTGGTGGGAATTTCAGATAAGCATATGAAGATGCTTTGTCCCTTCCGTCTCTCTGCTTTCCTACTGTCTTCATCCAATCTTTCTTACTCCTTTCCATAGCAAGTTGTATGTAGGGTTTCACCGTTGTCAGTGGCTACCTCCCATCCTCTCAGTGAAAATGTTCAACGCACCCTGTCACGGCACGGCTATTCAGCTGTCAGTTCTCGATCATGTCGGAATAGAATCCAGTGATTCTTTTGCGTCTGTCACTAACGCCCCACAATCACGAGTTTGAAGCTCGTCACAGTCATTCAATCATTAAATCCTACTCAAAATACCACAGACAAGGTTTAGACCTTCCGGATTCTCTTGAATGTCGCCATCAATTCTAGCTTATACCACGAAGATTCCGGTTAAAGAATCCAAGAGATATCCACTCAATCTAAGGTAGAACGGAGGTGGTTGTCAGGCACACGTTCCTAGGCGAGAATGATGATGAGTGTCACGGATCATCACATTCATCAAGTTGAAGAACAAGTGATATCTTAGAACAAGAACAAGTTGAATTGAATAGAAGAACAATAGTAATTGCATTAATACTCGAGGTACAGCAGAGCTCCACACCTTAATCTATGGTGTGTAAAAACTCCACCATTGAAAATACATAAGAACAAGAGTGATCATTGGCTTCGGTCCCAGAGAGGGAACCAGAAGAACCAAGATGAAAATACAATAGCAAAAGGTCTTATTTATAAAGAACTAGTAGCCTAAGGTTTACAAAGATGAGTAAACGACATAAAAATCCACTTCCGGGCCCACTTGGTGTGTGCTTGGGCTGAGTATTGAAGCATTTTCGTGTAGAGACTTCTCTTGGAGTTAAACGCCAGCTTTTGTGCCAGTTTGGGCGTTTAACTCCCATTCTTGTGCCAGTTCCGGCGTTTAACGTCGGGCAGTTTTGAGCTGAATTGGAATGCCGGTTTGGGCCATCAAATCTCGAGAAAAGTAAGGACTATTATCTATTGCTGGAAAGCCCAGAATGTCTACTTTCCAACGCCGTTGGGAGCGCGCCAATTGGGCTTCTGTAGCTCCAGAAAATCCACTTCGAGTGCAGGGAGGTCAGAATCCAACAGCATCTGCAGTCCTTTTTAGTCTCTGAATCAGATTTTTGCTCAAGTCCCTCAATTTCAGCCAGAAAATACCTGAAATCACAAAAAAACACACAAACTCATAGTAAAGTCCAGAAAAGTGAATTTTAACTAAAAACTAATAAAAATATACTAAAAACTAACTAAAACATACTAAAAACATACTAAAAACAATGCCAAAAAGCGTATAAATTATCCGCTCATCAGTGCATCAATCGGAGCTCCGAATCAAAAGTTATGATCCATGGAAGTTTGAGGTGAATAGTAGCAAAGGTTTCAATCTTCCTCTCCCCCTTACCTTAATTTCCAGCGTGTATGTGTGTTTAAGAGGGAATAGAGAGCTGAGCACTCTTATTAAATGAGAGTTGGTTGGGCCCTTGGGCCCAACTTGGGTCTGGTTGGCCCGGTTTGGCCCGATCTTGGGCCGATTTCTTTAAAATTAGTGTCAAAATTCTCGTTTTAATTTTCTCTATCGCATTAAATCATAAAAACCTCATTTCTCACTTTCTAGAATATATTTTAATTTATGGGTTAATCAGTCATTAATTAACCGGGTTTTACAATCTACCCACCTAATTGAGAATTTTGCCCACAAAATTCGAATTCAGTTCCCTGTAAATGGGTGAGGGTAGTCTGTCCCCATTTCTAATTCAAGTTCTCTAGTGTGCTTCTCCATTCTGACTTGATTCCCAAGTCACCTCTCTAATAAGACTTCTTTTTCTCAGAGTTCCTTATGTTTACATCACCAATCCTGATTGGGGTCACTTGAGACTTCACATCCTTTCATACCCCTTTTTGAATTGAACTGGTTCAAATGTTCTACCACTTCAGATGGCCCGTCGTCCTCGAAATAACTCCTTTAGGTTGATCGCCTTTCTCTTACCGGTCGCCGAAGTAGTCTCCAAGAATACACAGCTTTCTCTTTTAAACTTTCTAGGCTCACTCTGTTAGTCTGCATAACTTTTAGGCCGGCTTGCGCAGTCAGAATCTCAACTCAATATTCGCTTAACCTTTCCTCATCATTTTCGGCTATTAGTTCAGAACCTAAGACGCTTGATTCCCTTGTTCAACTCGCTTCAACATTCTTAGTAGCTCTTTATTCTCTTACTGCACTTCTCAAACTATCGGCCTTAAAACTCCTTAAAATTTGCAATCAATTCAGTCTGATACCTCTAGCCGCTGCCTCGACATCCAACTTTAGACTACCACATTACTTAATGTTTCCTTCCCCTTAACCATTCTTCTAACAACATTCAGTCTGAATCATTGCATTTCCCTTCCCAGCCATCATTTGTGTACGTGCCATCACAGTATGAGTCACTTTGTGGCTCTGGGAAATAGTTTATTTCACTTGATTATTCATACTCCCTCATTCCTTGTTGATACTCCCATCCACCATGAGGATAATGATATGAATCATTTTATGGTGGTGGTTGGTATCCCTCATGATTCTCTTACTCATCTTGGGGTTCTGAAGCAAATCTCCATGGATTGGAGTGCTCAAAATTTGTATTTTCTTGGTGATATTCCCAGCCATCATTAAAGATTGGTGATGGTGGGTAATATCCCATAAAATTTGTTTGATCATAAGATGAGTTGAACTCTATTTGAATTTTGGAAAACACAACACCAAGGAAAATTGAAGTTCATGTCTCAGAGAAGAACTTCTAAGTGAGGCAATAACTCAAACACCTTGATTTCAATTTAGAACAGAGAAAAAAATAAAAAAATGCTTGATCTAGACTTCTCACCTACTTAATCATTGTTGATCTAATCAATCTCCGGCAACGGCACCAAAAACTTGATGGTGTTTTTGCGGAAAAACGAATTTCCAACACACAAATCCAACCGGCAAGTATACCGGGTTGCATCAAGTAGTAATAACTCACTTAGAGTGAGGTCGATCCCATAGGGATTGATAGATCAAGCAACTTTAGTGGGTGATTAGTTTAGTCAAGCTAACATTGAAGTGAATTGTGTGAAGTTGATCAACAGAAAGTAAATTGCAGGAATGATAAAGTTGCAGAATATAAATGGGCAAAAAACTTAAAGAGCAAGAAAGTAAAATAGCTGAAACTTAAATTGTAAGAAAAGTAAATTGCATGAAAAGTAAAGGGGGGCTGGATGCTGGAAATTAAAGAAAGTAATGGATCCAAGGCAAGAAAAGTAAATTCAGATTTGCAAAAAGCTCAAAGGTGAAGTGTAGAATGTAAATGTGCAGAAAATATAAATTGGAAGCAATACAACAGGAAGTAAAAATTTCAGAGAAGTAAATCAGCAAGAAAGCTCAATTCAAATATGAAATCTAAAAAGACAAGTGAGGATCTCAGGGAATCAATGAGACTAGAAAACAAGTCTAGATCTCAATTCCTTCCTTGATCCAACCAACAATTGCAGAAGGAAAGAAGATGAAAGCAGTAAAGAGAGTTTTGGTTTAAATCCTTAATTCACTGAAATTTTGCAGAAGAATAACAAGAGAAATCTTAGACCAAGAGGGAAACAAAATTCCTTCACTCTCAATCCAAAACTTAAAAATAGAAAAGAGGAAAATTAAAAGAGAGAGCTTTCTACTACTACTCCTAATGCTCTCTAGTGGAGCTAGCCTCCTTATGAAAATGAGAATGATGCCTTTATATAGGCTTTTTACAAAATAAAATGAAATTGAAATGAAAAACAAATTAAATGAAAATCCTAATTCTAGCTTGTTCTTGTGCCTTTGAGGGATGATGTGGGCTTTGCTTGTTTTGGATTTGAGGAGAAATGGGTTTGGTTGGCCTTGATTCAATTTGGAGAGGAATTGAATTTAAATGAAATTTTGGTTGAATTTTGCCCCATGAGTGTTTGCTCCCAATAGAGTGCTCTGCTCTTGTGGAGAGCAGAGCAGTGAAGCTTTGTATGGGGATCCAATTTGCGTGCCAAGTGTGGGAGAGGCACCAGAGGATTGCCCTACCCTTGTGGAGAGCGGAGCAGTGGTGTCTTGTGCGTGCCTTGCCTCCCTGCCCGTGTCAAAATGCTGCGCGCCTAAGCTCCTTTGTGTGCGTCCAAGCATGCGTGCCATGCACCAACGAATGTTGCTCTGCTCTCCTTGTGGGCAGCGCAAAGCTTTCCTTGTTCTTGGGTGAGGTCCCAAGTTCAAAACCTGCTGGATGCATGCGCTGAGCTTTTTCTTCTTGGCACCTGATTCACGCCTAAGGCTTGGCTTCCTAGAGGTCTTGTGTTCGAAACTTGGTTGAGGAAGTTGCTAAAATTTTTTCTTGAATTTTCATGAAGAGAAGCACGACAATGCTCTGCTCTCCAAGAGAGCATTGTGCTCTCCTTGGGAGCGCTACTTCCTTGGCTTCCCTTGGTCTCCCTCTTCGAACCTTGGTGGTTGCACTTTGGTTTATTTTTGCTTATTTTTGGTCCTCAAATATGCCTTTCACTCGTGCTTCAATTTCACGACAAATATAAATTGCTATATATCGTTGGAAAGCTCTAAATGTTAGCTTTCCAACGCAACTAGAAGCACATCAATTGGATGTCTGTAGCTCAAGTTATAGCCCTTTGAAGTAGGCATGGTCATGCTAAGAGCGCCCAGATTTTAACTTAGCGAAAATTTGCTTCCAAACTCACTTTGTTTCATCACGATATTGCCCTGCTCTTGGCAAGAGCAGAGCAATGTGCATGCTGGTTGCTTCCTTCTTTGATTTGGTCATGGGCCACGCTTTTAAAAGCGTGGCCTAAGGCTCCAAAGTGTGCTCCAACTTCAAAGTGTGCCCCAAAGCTCTTTTTTTCTCCTTCTTAGCTTATTTTGTGCTTCTTTGCTTCTTTTTCTTCTTATTTCCTACAAGATTTATAAATTTAAAAGATCACGGAAATATTCTAATTAAGCACAAAAGAATGCAATATTTAAGCACTAATCATCAATTTCTTGTATGAAAAAGCATTGAAAAATAGGTATATGATGATTTGTCATCAATAGTAATTTAAACAAAAGTGGTAGTGAATAATGCACAAGGAAAAGAATTCAAGATGCATCTCGAGAAAAGGGTTCAATAAAAACCATGATAGGGAGAATCAAGGCATATCAAATCAAGCAAGTCTCAGGTAATGTCAAAAAGGACACAAGTTTGCAAAAAGGGAGCTCGACTCGTAGCACGTCCCCCAAGATTCAAGGATTTAGATGATTATACCAAGACAAGTCCAGGTTCATTCTGGAAAAACAAGAATCATACAAGTAAAAGGTAGCATTGGAAGGAATATCGATTCATTAAGAATGCCAAGAAGCTTGTGAAATATTTGCAATAATCCACAGACGTTTTGTACGACCAATTGATTAAGAATTGATGAAGTTGGGAATTGCAGTAATAGCGAGTATGTTTGATTATGACAAGATTGATTCTAGTTGGTTCGATGGCATTATAAAGGTAGAATTTATGATTGATTATGATGGAAGTCGACTGCATGTGAGTTAAGAACAACTACACGATTGTATCTCTACGTGAGTGTTTTGCTGGAGATTTTAGTTACCTCAGATAAAACGCACATGGGGTATTTTACAAATAACAGCTACGATTGTTTTTAAAATGTGTGGCTAAAATGTGCAAATAAGGAATAGAGGTGTCGAGTAAATTGAAATAATAATCAACTCTAAAAGCTGAAAGAGCTTCCATAAGTAGATGAAAATGTGAACATTAGAATTAGGAATGAGAGTGATACCGAATACTCAACTATGGCATTGAAATGAGCCTGGGCAACGATCACGGGAGCATTTGGACTACTAAGTGGGGTCGCGGAGAAGCGATGTCGCAACCCTTCATGTATGAAGCCTTCTGTTGTTCTCTTTGTTCTCCATTGGCATAACCGGTGCTCCTCACAGGAAAACACTTAGTCAGATAGTTTTCTCTTCTAATACTCCCTTCAACTCGATCCTAGGTTCTACCGATTATAATGGTGTCCTCAGTTGTGGTACAATCAAAACTGTTCCGGCTTCTGGCGCAAAGTCTATTGCAAACTCACTTTCTCCTCGAGATGGAGGTTCTGGTACATCTTCAGGATAGTCTCGGAAACTCTCTTGCAATAGCGGATTGGTCTCATCTTCACTCACCTCTCAAACGAATAGCAACTAAAGATTAAATCCGTTCCATACCTCTTCCTCGCAGTTCACTATCACTGGGTACCAAAAAATAACTCCGCACAGTCCTCAATACTTCCGAACCCTTAGGTATAATCCAACAAGCTTCTGCCGCGTCGCTCTGATTCTTAACCTTCAAGAGTCTAGCCACCCCTCTAAGTTAACTAAATATTGCTCCGTCTCAACAACTAATAGTCGTCAACTAATCACCAATTGGGACTTCACGATAATCAATGCTTGTCATGCATTACGAATGAATATCACATATTAATGACATGCAAAGAAGTAAAAAAATCCAACTGCTAATTCATGATCACCTCGGGTCTGAGAATCAGATTCGGCTGCCTCCTGGCATTTTCTGTGTTGACAATCTTGATTTATATGCCCTGGCTTCCCGCACTGGTAACACACACCTAGTCCAGCCCTGCATGATCTGTTTGGATGATACTTTTTGCATCTCCGACACTTTTAGTCTTCCAGTTGAATACTAATCTGCCCTCCTGAATTCGGACCCTGACAATTGTCGTTCTTTCGATCATTATTCCAGCATTGAGAACTTGAAGTGGCATAACGGCCCCTCATGAAACTTTGGCCCCTTGGTGTAGTCTTTGTCTTTTTTCCCTCTTTCCTGGTGAAAGCTTTTCGGTGGTCACTCCTAGCCAGCTCGGTTCTTCTTGAGCTTTCGCCCGCTGTTTGACCCGCGTCAATTAACTCCGGATAACTCACTATTCCCATGGGTGTCACTGTACTCGGGACACCATTTTCACCTTCATTTCCATCACCACTGTCGTTGCGAACTCTAACTTGGTGCTTTTTGCTACCCCTTTCTGGCTAGTCGCAGCAACCACAGCGCCGATGGCAGCAACATCACTCGCCATCACGGTCATGAAATCAGTCAAGGTACCTACCGGTATGGTTACATCATTACATCTCCATCCTCGACCTCGATTACAGCCCCGACCACATCCACGAGGCGCCATTTGGTTCCTGTTCACACCAAACAAGTGATATCAAGGTGATCAGTCTCAATATCGCAAGTCTAGTGCTTCAAAGTTCCAAATGCATGCTCATGAACTTTATGCTATGTATATATGGTAGATATCCTAAATAGCACATAAACATGACTCAGAGTATGTTCAGAAGCATAGTCAGTCCATCCCTCAGGCTCTATAGGAACGAACTGCTCTGATACCATAATATAACACCCTACCACACAGAGCTTTACACCTAGGATGTAAAACAGAGGTGGTGAGGCACTACGACCTCTAAAATAAAAATTTAATATATAATATAATGAAAAAGACTTATATAGAGGAGCCTTTGAAGGAAGGGTGGTGGACGAAATTGTGATCCTCAAAGTTGGTCTCTTTATACTTGTATGAAATTTATTTAATGGCTCTTATCAAAAATACCCCAAAGAGATCATGGTGTGATGAATTGGGATCTTAATAATCCCTGGTGTGATCATAACTCCGTTCAACTTAACCAGCAAGTGTACTGGGTCATCCAAGTAATACCTTACGTGAGTAAGGGTCGATCCCACAGAGATTGTTGGTATGAAGCAAGCTATGGTCACCTTGTAAATCTCAGTTAGGCAGATTAAACAGTTTATGATGAGTTCAAAAATTAATAATAAACAGAAAATAAAATAGGATAGAAATATTTATGTAGATCAATAGTGGGAATTTCAGATAGGCATGTGGAGATGTTGTGCTCCTCTTGAATCTCTACTTTCTTATTACATTCATCCAATTTCTTCTTACTCCTTTCCATGGCAAGCTGTATGTAGGGCATCACCATCGTCAATGGCTACTTTCATCCTCTCGGGAAAATGGTCCTATGCGCTGTCACTGCATGGCTAATCGTCTGGAGGCATCACCCTTGACAATGGCTACATCCAATCCTCTCAGTGAAAATGGTCCAAATGCTCTGTCACAGCACGGCTAATCATCTGTCGGTTCTCAATCAGGTTGGAATAGAATCCATTGATTCTTTTGCGTCTGTCACTAACGCCCAGCCTTTAGGAGTTTGAAGCTCGTCACAGTCATTCAATACCGGAATCTTACTCGGAATACCACAGACAAGGTTAGACTTTCCAGATTCCCGGAATCCTACTCGGAATACCACAAACAAGGTTAGACTTTCCGGATTCCCATGAATGCCGCCATCTATCTAGCTTATACCACAAAGATTCTGTTGGGGAATCTAAAAGATATGCGCCCGGCCTAAGGTAGAACGGAAGTGGTTGTCAGTCACGCGCGTTCATAGGTGAGAATGATGATGAGTGTCACGGATCATCAAATTCATCAAGTTGAAGTGCAACGTATATCTTGGAATAAGAATAAAAGAGAATTGACTAGCAGATAATAGTAATTGTATTGAAACTTGAGGTACAGCAGAGCTCCACACCCTTAATCTATGGTGTGTAGAAACTCCACCGTTGAAAATACATAAGTGAAAGGTTCAGGCATGGCCGAATGGCCAGCCCCCTAAAATGTGATCAATAGCCTCCTAAGATAAAGAATAAAACAAAACTGAGACCAAAGATGAAACGTGGTCAAAAGACGTCTAATACACTAGTAAGAAGTCTTATTTATACTAAACTAGCTACTAGGGTTTACATGAGTAAGTAATTGATGCATAAATCCACTTCCGGGGCCCACTTGGTGTATTCTTGGGCTGAGCTTGATCTATCCATGAGCTGAGGCTTTTATTGGAGTTTGAATGCCGAGTTATAGCGTGTTTCTGGCGTTCAACTCTGGGTTGTGACGTGTTTCTGGCGTTTAACTCCAGACAGCAGCATGTACTTGGCGTTGAGCACCACTTTACGTCGTCAATTTCCGAATAAAATATGAACTATTACATATTGCTGGAAAGTTATGGATGTCTACTTTCCAACGCCGTTGAGAGCGCGCCATTTGGAGTTCTGTAGCTCTAGAAAATCCATTTTGAGTGCAGAGAGGTCAGATTCCAATAGCATCAGCAGTCCTTTTGTCAGCCTTTTTCAGAGTTTTGCTCAAGTCCCTCAATTTCAGCCAGAAATCACCTGAAATCAAAGAAAAACACACAAACTCATAGTAAAGTCCAGAAATGTGAATTTAGCATAAAAACTAATGAAAACATCCCTAAAAGTAGCTTGAACTTACTAAAAACTACCTAAAAATAATGCCAAAAAGCGTATAAATTATCCGCTCATCACAACACCAAACTTAAATTATTGCTTGTCCCCAAGCAACTAAAATCAAATAGGATAAAAAGAAGAGAATATACTATAAATTCCAAAATATCAATGAATATTAATTATAATTAGATGAGCGAGACTTGTAGCTTTTTGCTTCTGAACAGTTTTGGCATCTCACTTTTTCCTTTGAAGTTTAGAATGATTGGCATCTCTAGGAACTTAGAATTTCAGATAGTGTTATTGATTCTCCTAGTTAAGTATGTTGATTATTGAACACAGCTACTTTTATGAGTTTTGGCCGTGGCCCTAAGCACTTTGTTTTCCAGTATTACCACCAGATACATAAATGCCACAGACACATAACTGGGTGAACCTTTTCAGATTGTGACTCAGCTTTGCTAGAGTCCTCAGTTAGAGGTGTCCAGAGCTCTTAAGCACACTCTTTTTGCTTTGGATCACGACTTTAACCACTCATTCTCAAGCTTTTCACTTGGACCTGCATGCCACAAGCACATGGTTAGGGACAGCTTGGTTTAGCCGCTTAGGCCTGGATTTTATTTCCTTGGGCCCTCCTATCCATTGATGCTCAAAGCCTTGGATCCTTTTTACCCTTACCTTTTGGTTTTAAGGGCTATTGGCTTTTCCTGCTTGCTTTTTCTTTTTCTTTCTATTTTTTTTGCCATTTTTTTTCACTGCTTTTTCTTGCTTCAAGAATCAATTTTATGATTTTTCAGATTATCAATAACATTTCTCTTTGTTTATCATTCTTTCAAGAGCCAACAGTTTTAACATTCATAAACAACAAGATAAAAAATATGCACTATTCAAGCATTCATTCAGAAAACAAAAAGTATTGTCACCACATCAATATAATTAAACTAAATTCAAGGATAAATTCGAAATTCATGGACTTCTTGTTCTTTTGAATTAAAACATTTTTCATTTAAGAGAGGTGAAGGATTAATGGAATTTATTCATAGCCTTAAGACATAGTTACTAACTACTAATGATCATGAAGTAGAGACACAAAACATAGATAAACACAACATAAAAACCGAAAAGCAGAAAGAAATAAGAACAAGGAACGAATCCACCTTAGTGGCGTCTTCTTCTTGAAGGACCAACAATGTCCTTAAGCTCTTCTATGTCCCTTCCTTGCCATTGTTGCTCCTCCCTCATTGCTCTTTGATCTTCTCTTATTTCATGGAGAATGATGGAGTGCTCATGATGTTCCACCCTTAGTTGTTCCACATTGTAGCTCAAATCTTCTAAGGAAGTGTTGAGTTGTTCCCAATAGTTGTTGGGAGGAAAGTGCATCCCTTGAGGCATCTCAGGGATTTCTTGATGATGAGCTTCCTCATGCATCTCTTGAGATCCGTGGAGGGTCTCTCTTGCTTGCTCCATCCTCTTCTTGGTGATGGGCTTATCCTCTTCAATGGAGATGTCTCCTTCTATGATAACTCCAGCTGAGTAACATAGATGGCAAATAAGATGAAGAAAAGCTAGTCTTGCCATGGTGGAGGGCTTTTCGGCTATTTTGTAGATTTCATTGGAGATGACTTCATGAACTTCTACTTCCTCTCCAATCATGATGCTATGAATCATGATGGCCCGATCCACAGTAACTTCAGATCGATTGCTAGTAGGAATGATGGAGCGTGAATGAACTCCAACCATCCTCTAGCCATAGGCTTGAGGTCCAGTCTTCTTAGTTGAACTGGCTTGCCTTTGGAGTCTCTTTTCCATTGATCTCCTTCCACACATATGTCCATTAGGACTTGGTCCAACCTTTGATTAAAGTTGACCCTTCTAGTGTAGGGGCGTACATCTCCTTGCATCATGGGCAAGTGGAACGCCAACCTCACATTTTTCGGACTAAAATCTAAGTATTTCCCCCGAACCATTGTGAGATAATTCTTTGGATTCGGGTTCATACTTTGATCATGGTTCCTAGTGATCCATGCATTGGCATAGAACTCTTGAACCATTAAGATTCCGACTTGTTGCATGGGGTTGGTTAAGACTTCCCAACCTCTTCTTCGGATCTCATGTCGGATCTCCGAATACTCATTTTTCTTGAGCTTGAAAGGGACCTCAGGGATCACCTTCTTCTTTACCACAACATCATAGAAGTGGTCTTGATGGCTTTTGGAGATGAATCTTTCCATCTCCCATGACTCGGAGGTGGAAGCTTTTGTCTTCCCTTTTCCTTTTCTGGAGGATTCTCCAGCCATAGGTGCCATTGATGGTAATGGAAAAACAAAAAGCTTATGCTTTTACCACACCAAACTTAAAATATTGCTCACCCTCGAGCAAGAGAAGAAAGAAGAGAAGAAGAAGAAGAAGAAAATATGGAGGAGAAGGGGGAGTGTAGGTTTCGGCCAAGGTATAGAAGAGGGGGTTGTGTTGTGTGAAAATAAAGTGGAATGGAGGGGTTTATATAGGAAAATGGGAGAGGGTAGGTTCGGCCATTTTAGGGTGGGTTTGGGTGGGAAAGTGTTTTTGAATTTTGAAGGTAGGTGGGGGTTTATGGGGAAGAGTGATTGAGGTGATTGGTAAAGGGTTTTGGGAAAGAGTGTTTATTGGGAGGAGAGATTCAGAGATTGAAGTTGTTGGGAAGTGTGACATGGGGAAGAGTGAAATAGGATTAGGAGGTAAGGTGGGAATATGTTAGGTGGGGATCCTGTGGGGTCCACAGATCCTGAGGTGATCCTGTGGGGTCCACAGATCCTGAGATAATCCTGTGGGGTCCACAGATCCTGAGGTGTCAAGGAATTACATCCCTGCACCAAATAGGCATGTAAAATGCCTTTGCATACCATTCTGGCATTTAAACGCCGAGGTGATGCACGTTCTGGGCGTTCAACGCCCATGTAAAGCATGTTCTGGGCGTTCAACGCCCATATGTAGCATGTTTCTGGCGTTGAACGCCAGTTTCATGCTTGTTACTGGCGTTCAGCGCCAGCTTTCCTCAAGGCACATTCATGGCGTTCAAACGCCAGAATGTTGCTTGTTTCTGGAGTTCAGCGCCAGATTCATGCTCTGTTCTGGCGTTGAACGCCAGCCAGATGCTCCTTACTGGCGTTGAACGCCAGTCTGTCCTTCCTCCAGGGTGCGAATTTTTTTCTGCTGTTTTTGATTCTGTTTTTAATTTTTATGATTTTTTCGTGACTCCTCATGATCATGTACCTAATAAAACATAAAATAACAATAAAATAAAATAAAATAATCATTAGATAAATAAAATTGGGTTGTCTCCCAACAAGCGCTTCTTTAATGTCAATAGCTTGACATTGTGCTCTCATGGAGCCACAAAGGTGATCAGGTCAATGTTGTATAGTCCCAACACCAAACTTAAAGTTTAGATATGGGGTCTTAACACCAAACTTAGTGTTTGGTTGTGGCCTCCCAACACCAAACTTAGAGTTTGACTGTGGGGGCTCTTCTTGACTCTGAACTGAGAGAAGCTCTTCATGCTTACTCTCCTTTATCACAGAGGGATAGCCATGTGCCTTAAACACAAGGTAGTCCCCATTCAATTGAAGGACTAATTCACCTCTGTTGACATCTATCACAGCTCCTACTGTGGGTAGGAAAGGTCTTCCAAGGATGATACACTCATCCTCTTCCTTCCTAGTGTCTAAGATTATGAAATCAGCAGGGATGTAAAGGCCTTCAACCTTTACTAACACGTCCTCTACTATTTCATAAGCTTGTCTCAATGACTTGTCTGCCAATTATAATGAGAACAAGGCAGGTTGTACCTCAATGATTCCCAGCTTCTCCATTACAGAGAGTGGCATAAGATTTATCCCTGACCCCAGATCACATAGAGCTTTTTCAAAGGTCAATGTGCCTATGGTACAAGGTATTAAGAATTTGCCAGGATCTTGTTTCTTTTGAGGTAAAATTTGCTGAATCCAGGTATCTAGTTCACTAATGAGCAAGGGAGGTTCACTTTCCCAAGTCTCATTACCAAACAACTTGGCATTCAGCTTCATGATAGCTCCTAAATATTGAGCAACTTGCTCTCTAGTCACATCTTCATCCTCTTCAGAGGAAGAATAGTCGTCAGAGCTCATGAATGGCAGAAGGAGATTTAATGGAATCTCAATGGTCTCTATTTGAGCCTCAGATTCCTTTGGATCCTTAATAGGAAACTCCCTCTTGCTTGAAAGACGTCCCAGGAGGTCCTCCTCACTAGGATTTTCGTCCTCCTCCTCCCTTGTGCACTCGGCCATATTGATTAAATCAATGGCCTTGCACTCTCCTTTGGGATTCTCTTATGTATTGCTTGGGAGAATACTGGGAGGAGTTTCAATGACTTTCTTACTCAGCTGGCCCACTTGTGCCTCCAGATTTCTAATGGAGGACCTTGTTTCACTCATGAAATTGAAAGTGGCCTTTGACAGATCAGAGACTAAATTGGCTAAACTAGAAGTGTTTTGTTCAGAATTCTCTGTCTGTTGCTGAGAAGATGATGGAAAAGGCTTGCTATTGCTCAGCCTATTGTGTCCACCATGGTTAAAGCCTTGTTGAAGCTTTTGTTGATGCTTCCATGAGAAATTTGGATGATTTCTCCATGATGAATTATAGGTGTTTCCATAAGGTTCACCCATGTAATTTACCTCTGCTATTGCAGGGTTCTCAGGATCATAAGCTTCTTCAGAAGCTGCCTCTTTAGTACTGTTGGATGCATTTTGCCATCCATTCAGACTTTGAGAGATCATGTTGACTTGCTGAGTCAACACTTTGTTCTGAGCCAATATGGCATTTAGAGCATCAATTTCAAGAACTCCCTTCCTCTGAGGCGTCCCATTATTCACGGAATTCCTCTCAGAAGTGTACATGAATTGGTTATTTGCAACCATGTCAATTAGTTCTTGAGCTTCTGCAGGCGTTTTCTTTAGGTGAATGGATCCACCTGCAGAATGGTCCAATGACATTTTTGAAAATTCAGATAGACCATAATAGAATATATCTAATATGGTCCATTCTGAAAACATGTCAGATGGACACCTTTTGGTCAACTGCTTGTATCTTTCCCAAGCTTCACAGAGGGATTCACCATCTTTTTGTTTGAAGGTCTGAACATCCACTCTAAGCTTGCTCAGCTTTTGAGGAGGAAAGAATTTATCCAAGAAAGCCGTGACCAGCTTATCCCATGAGTCCAGGCTATCCTTAGGTTGTGAATCCAACCATATTCTAGCTCTGTCTCTTACTGCAAAAGGGAAAAAGCATGAGTCTGTAGACTTCAGGATCTACTCCATTCGTCTTTACAGTCTTACAAATCTGCAAGAACTCAGTTAAAAACTGATAAGGATCTTCAGATGGAAGTCCATAGAACTTGCATTTTTGTTGCATTAAGGCAACTAATTGAGGCTTAAGCTCAAAATTATTGGCTCCAATGGCAGGAATGGAAATGCTTCTTCCATCAAATTTGGACGTGGGCTTGGTAAAGACACCAAGCATCCTTCTTGCATTATCATTATTGGGTTCGGCTGCCATCTCCTTCTCTTGTTTGAAATTTTCTGAAAGGTTACTTCTGGATTGTTGTAATTTAGCTTCTCTTAGTTTCCTCTTCAAAGTCCTTTCAGGTTCAGGATCAATTTCAACAAGAGTGCCTTTTTCCTTGTTCCTGCTCATATGAAATAGAAGAAAACAAGAAAAGAAAGAGGAATCCTCTATGTCACAGTATAGAGATTCCTTTATGTTAGTAAAAAAAAAAGAAGGGGATAGAAGAATGAAAAGTGAAGAATCCAAACACAAGGGATAGATTGGGTTCGGATTTGTAGATGAGGAGAGGTGAAGAGAAGTGTTAGTAAATAAATAATTAAATAGAATAAGAAAAGAGATAAAGAATTTCGAAAATAATTTTGAAAAAGTGGTTGGTGATTTTTGAAAATTAAAGATAAGATATGATTAAAATTAAAATTTAAAACAATTAAAAAGAATTTTTGAAAAAGAGAGAGGTATTTTCGAAAATTAGAGAGGGATAGGTAGTTAGTTGGTTTTGAAAAAGATAAGAAACAAACAAAAAGTCAAATAGTTAGTTAAAACAAAAATATTAAAATTAAATTTGAAAAGATGAGAAGATAAGAAGTTAGATAAGATATTTTGAAATCAAATTTTGAAAAAGATAAAATTTTGAAAAAGATAAGATAAAAAGATAAGATTTTTAAGAAAAAGGCATTTTGAAAAAGATTTAATTTTTTAAAATGACTTAACTAACAAGAAACTACAAGATAAGATTCTAGGATTTAAAGATTGAACCTTTCTTGACAAGAAAGTAACAAACTTCAAATTTTTGAACCAATCACATTAATTGTTAGCATATTTTCGAAAATATGATATAAAAATGAGGAAAAGGATTTTGAAAATAGTTTGAAAAATAATTTAAAAAGATAAGATTTTTAAAATTGAAATTTTGAATTGACTTGTAAGAAACAACTAATTTTAAAAAATTTTTGACCAAGTCAACCCAAAATTTCAAAAATTTGGAGAGAAAAAAGGAAAAGATATATTTTTTTTTTTGAATTTTTAATTATAAGAGAGAAAAATAATTAAAATTAAAACGTCATAATTGTGTTTTTCTCTTTTCTTTTTGGATCAAAACAAGGAATGCATGCAAGAACACTATGAATGTCAAGATGAACACCAAGAACACTTTGAAGATCATGATGAACATCAAGAACATATTTTTGAAAAATTTTTGATGCAAAGAAGACATGCAAGACACCAAACTTAGAAATCTTTAATGCATGGACTCTAACAAACGAAAAATACACATGAAAAACAACAAACAACACAAAACAAGAAAACATCAAGATCAAACAAGAAGACTTGTCAAGAATAACTTGAAGATCATGAAGAACACTATGAATGCATGGAATTTTCGAAAATAATGCATAAATTTTTAAAAACATGCAATTGACACCAAACTTAAAAATTGACTCAAGACTCAAACAAGAAACACAAAATATTTTTTATTTTTATGATTTTATGATTTTTTTGTATTTTTATTATATTTTTCGAAATTAAAGTTTGGAAAAACGAAAAAGAAAAGAAAAAATTTTGAAAAAGATTTTTGAAAAATTTTTGAAAAGAAAATTACCTAATCAGAGCAACAAGATGAACCGTCAGTTGTCCATACTCGAACAATCCCCGGCAACGGCGCCAAAAACTTGGTGGACGAAATTGTGATCCTCAAAGTTGGTCTCTTTGTACTTGTATGAAATTTATTTAATGGCTCTTATCAAAAATACCCCAAAGAGATCATGGTGTGATGAATTGGGATCTTAATAATCCCTGGTGTGATCATAACTCCGTTCAACTTAACCAGCAAGTGTACTGGGTCATCCAAGTAATACTTTACGTGAGTAAGGGTCGATCCCACAGAGATTGTTGGTATGAAGCAAGCTATGGTCACCGTGTAAATCTCAGTTAGGCAGATTAAATAGTTTATGATGAGTTCGAAAATTAATAATAAATAGAAAAAAATAGGATAGAAATACTTATGTAGATCAATAGTGGGAATTTCAGATAGGCATGTGGAGATGCTGTGCTCCTCTTGAATCTCTACTTTCTTATTACATTCATCCAATTTCTTCTTACTCCTTTCCATGGCAAGCTGTATGTAGGGCATCACCATCGTCAATGGCTACTTTTCATCCTCTCGGAAAAATGGTCCTTTGCGCTGTCACTGCATGGCTAATCGTCTGGAGGCATCACCCTTGACAATGGCTACATCCCATCCTCTCAGTGAAAATGGTCCAAATGCTCTGTTACAGCATGGCTAATCATCTGTCGGTTCTCAATCAGATTGGAATAGAATCCATTGATTCTTTTGCATCTGTCACTAACGCCCAGCCTTCAGGAGTTTGAAGCTCGTCACAATCATTCAATACCGGAATCTTACTCGGAATACCACAGACAAGGTTAGACTTTCCAGATTCCCGGAATCCTACTCAGAATACCACAGACAAGGTTAGACTTTTCGGATTCCCATGAATGCCGCCATCTATCTAGCTTATACCACGAAGATTCTATTGGGGAATCTAAGAGATATGCACCCGGCCTAAGGTAGAACGGAAGTGGTTGTCAGTCACGCGCGTTCATAGGTGAGAATGATGATAAGTGTCACGGATCATCAAATTCATCAAGTTGAAGTGCAACGTATATCTTGGAATAAGAATAAAAGAGAATTGAATAGAAGATAATAGTAATTGTATTGAAACTTTAGGTACAGCAGAGCTCCACACCCTTAATCTATGGTGTGTAGAAACTCCACCGTTGAAAATACATAAGTGAAAGGTTCAGGCATGGCCGAATGGCCAGCCCCCTAAAACATGATCAATAGCCTCCTAAGATAAAGAATAAAACAAAACTGAGACCAAAGATGAAACGTGGTCAAAAGACGTCTAATACACTAGTAAAAAGTCTTATTTATACTAAACTAGCTACTAGGGTTTACATGAGTAAGTAATTGATGCATAAATCCACTTCTGGGGCCCACTTGGTGTATGCTTGGGCTGAGCTTGATCTATCCACGAGCTAAGGCTTTTATTGGAGTTTGAACGCCGAGTTATAGCGTGTTTCTGGCGTTCAACTCCGGGTTGTAACGTGTTTCTGGCGTTTAACTCTAGACAGCAGCATGTACTTGGCGTTGAGCGCCACTTTACGTCGTCAATTCCCGAATAAAGTATAGACTATTACATATTGCCGGAAAGCTATGGATGTCTACTTTCCAACGCCGTTGAGAGCGTGCCATTTAGAGTTCTGTAACTCTAGAAAATGCATTTTGAGTGCAGAGAGGTCAGATTCCAACAGCATCAGAAGTCCTTTTGTCAGCCTTTTTCAGAGTTTTGCTCAAGTCCCTCAATTTCAGCCAAAAATCACCTGAAATCACAGAAAAACACACAAATTCATAGTAAAGTCCAGAAATGTGAATTTAGCATAAAAACTAATGAAAACATCCCTAAAAGTAGCTTGAACTTACTAAAAACTACCTAAAAACAATGCCAAAAAGCGTATAAATTATCCGCTCATCAAAGGGATAAGGTAAAACTATTAAATTGAAAAGCGTAATGCTCACGAAGCGAGAAAGCAGACGAAACGAGATAGAACAGGCTAAGGAGTTAATATACCAAAAGTTCCAAAACACATGTAACAAACTCAAGACTCGGTTCATGAAGATAAACTGGCCCGAGCGAATAAGTGTATATACATATATAGGTATACAGAAAAAAAAAACAAAAGGAAACCCAAAATACAAAGTTACAAAACCTGAGTCTCCAAAGTCACCTCTAAGAGGAAGTAATACAGCATCTATATAATAGGAGGAGATAATAAGTATCTAAGCAAATACAAATGACCAACATAAACCCAAAACATGAAGATCTTTGCAATATCAGAAGCTTCCAGCATGCCTCAGCGAGGAGCCTCACGCCCTGCATCTGAAAACCACAAAATCTGCATGGGTGAGAACCGGAGGTTCTTAGCATGGTAACAGTGCCCATATATCTAACATATAATGTTCTGGAAAATCTGAAGGTGATCCTAGAACTTCCAATAGATAATCAAAGCTTAAAATATAACTAAACCATAAGGATAAAACAGGCAACTAGTTAAGGGTCTTCAGAACTATCTAAAACTCCCCTTTCCAACTCCTGCAAACCTCCCAACCTCCACAGTAATAGAAATGCAAACACAAGTATATCAAGCAAGGAATGTACAAGTAGGAAGTAGATAAGTCAATTAGGCAATTAGCAAGTAATGATGCAATCAATTAGGCAATCCAGACAATTCACATATAATGCATATGATGCATGCCTGTCCTAGTGGCTGATGAGTCTCATCTGTCGGTTATAGAGCCAACCCGACAAGTCCTGGTAGCTAACCAATGGACGGTCCCTCTGTCGTGCATCCCCAACTCGAGAAATTCTCAATCATAACATATTCATAATCATAATCATCATCATAATCATACAACACCCACTCTTAGTGTTTATCACGGGGGCAGGCTCATCCGGACCTTTCACAGTGTCTGGCCATACCTACGACATAGGGTCAGCAGAGTATCAAGTTTTAACCTGGAGCACGTGATGGCTAGTTACTGCTTTCATCCAGGGAAACTCGTGTCTCAGATAATCATTTCACATCCATCCATACACATTCTATAATCATTCCTTATAACCATATCATTACTCATCATAATCCATGGCAAGTGGGGACGAAACCACAACCTTTGCGTCCACCTGGGGAGCCTCTATACTAACCAACCTAGAGCAAGTGGGGCAAGACCACAACCCTTGCATTTATCCAAGAGGTACGTTCTCATATGCCCAGGAGGAACCAAGGAGGTGATCCTGTCCTCCCACCATCTCGCTGGGGCGATTTTAAAATACCAGGAGGAACAAGGAAGGGGATCCTCACCGTCCACCATCTCTCTGGGGTCGCACTTTCGAGAAAGAGAACTAAATATAAAACAATAATCCACATTCACATTTTAATCCCCAGCCATAAATTACAATTCATCATTGCTATCCGGCTTAAATTCACAATTCATACCCAGGCATAAACCATTATCATACAGAGCCATTCGGCTCATATCATATACACAGTCATTCGGCTCAAATCTTCTACCCAGCCATTCCACCAGCCTCCTCCACAACTCATAACCTCATCATAAATCATAACTTACCATTATACCCACTTTCTTCACCCACAAGCTTCCCCTTTCCTAGCTTCCTCTCAATCACTAGGCATTCCACATTGATCTAAGATTTAAAGGGCGAAATTGGGGGTTTATAAGTGTGAAATAACAGCTCGTAAGGTTACGAGCTTGTTGGGAATGCGAAGAACCTGAAAACAAAAGCTTTAGAAAAGAACTGGGTTACATGCGTATGCACAGGGGTGTACGTGCGCACGCCCAAGAATATTTTTAAATGTGTGCGTACGTACAGAAAACGAAATCTTTAAGGTGAGGCGTGTGCACAACGTGCGCCGCCACCAGTGTGTCATTCCCAACGTGTGCGTGCGCACAGGCCTGTGCGTACGCACAGCTCGAAATCATTCGTTGGTTGCGCGTGCGCATAGGGCGTGCTAGCGCCGCCACCAGTAGCTCTGTCTCTGCGTGCACATGCGCACAAGGCTATGCGTGTGCGCAGGACCCAATTCTCGCGGAGTGTGTGTGCGCACACAAACTAGAAATCACAAATTCTGCAGAAGTTGCAAAATTCATATTTTTAACCCAAACTTCCAACGATCATGTCTCCTTCCACAAAATTTGGATTTCCACCAAATTTAAGCCATTTTAAAGCTTATAAAATTATCTTTCTATTGATATAAAAATCATTAAATTTCAAAAACAATAGACCGTTGAAGTTCATCAAAATTTTATTTTTACCAAAGCTCATAAACTCTCAATTTCTCAAATATGTACTTCCAATTCCATTTTTAAAACCAACCAAAACCTTACTATTTCAGTCTCAACCACATTACATCCTCCATATTTATCCCACAACACATCAACACTCTTTTTCATAAATTTTAACTCAATAATTCACAATATACATCATCTAATACCAACCTTTCATTTTCATGAAACTCCACCACCAAGGCCTCTAATTCCACAATGATCAACATACAAGATCAATCATCCATATCAAGCTCAATTTCAACTTTAATTCAACCTTTGTACATACCAAATATCATCATCATACAAAACTCACATACGTCATCAATCAAGAACTTCAATCACACACTCCAAAAACCAATAATCACATAATCATACATCCATTCCAACAACCAATCCACCATCATCACAAATTTAATTCCTATCCTATGGGTCACTAGCCTAAGTTTTCACAACCACATTATATTTTAGATACAGAAAACAGAAACTATACCTTGGCCGATTCCCGTTCCACCCGGAACACTCTCAAATTCAACTTCCAAGGTTTTCAACTCCACCAACAGATTTTCAAGCTTGGGATTCCACACCAAAGCTTTCCAAAATCACCAATCAAGCTCCAAAACACACATATATAATGCCTAAGCCACAATATCACATCAAAACACACTAACTCAATACCCAATACCTCAAATTCAACACTTTCACTAGGGTTTGAGATCTCTTACCTTATCCAAGGGTCAAGGGAGAAAGAACAAGCCTTCCCTTCAAGCTAATATGATCCTATAACATAAATGAGCTCAAAATCTCAACATTATTACCCAAGAAACTCGAAACTCAAGGCTGGAATTTTGAAGAAGAAAACGTGGCTTACCTCAAGATTTTTTGTATGGGTTTTGTAGAGCTTGACGCCGCGGTCGCGTGGCCACAAATGGTGCGTCAATCGGAGCTCCAGATCAAAAGTTATGATCCATGGAAGTTTGAGGTGAATAGTAGCAAGGGTTTCAATCTTCCCCCATCCCCTTACCTTAATTTCCAGCATGTGTGTGTGTTTAAGAGGAAAGAGAGAGCTGAGAACTCTCATTAAATGAGAGTTGGCTGGGCCCTTGGGCCCAACTTGGGTCCGGTTGGCCCGGTTTGGCCCGTTCGGCCCGATCTTGGGTCAATTTCTTTAAAATTGGTGTCAAAATTCTCGTTTTAATTTTCTCTATAACATTAAACCATAAAAATCTCATTTCTCACTTTCTAGAATATATTTTAATTTATAGATTAATTAGCCATTAATTAACCGAGTTTTACGAAGGCAATCCTAGAACTTCACATCAAACCGATACTCAAGCTTAACGTAAACCTTAAACAATAAACAGGGTTTTCTAAACTTAAAGGATTCTAATTAATACTAATAACACCATTGCATCCCACAGCTTTTGCCAACCTAACCTCCGTGGGATCCCATCGCCACCACCTACCTAACCTCCTCAGCACCAGACAAACACAAGATAAATGCAAGCAAGTAAAACACAGATTGTATTCATTTACAGCAAGTAATTCAAGAAGCAAGTAGGCATGCTATACAATTAGGCAAACTCAAGTAATCAAAGCAAACAAGCATATAGAAGATGCATATGATGAATGTCTATCATATTGGCTCGTGATATCACATTTCGGTTTGTAAATGCCAACCGACACATTCTCCCGGATGTAGCCTTTTTCTGCCACACCAGAGATATAGTGCCCTGCACACTCATGCAGCAGTGAATTTGCTATGTCAGAGATATAGTGCCCTGTACACTCATGCAGTAGGGAGTCTACTACGCCAAGGATATAGGCCCCGCACACTTCTTGCAGCAGAGAAGGAACCAACCACAACAAATCATGCAGTAGAATAACCTGCCATGCCGGGGATATAGGCTCCGCACACTCTCATATATTCCAATCATTTCCTTATCATTCCTTTCCAAGTTCTTAACTCATCACAACCATCCTTAATTCATAACTTTTCATTCTAAACTCACTAGTTCGTCAATTTCTCAATTCATAACTCTTCCTTCTCTTTCGACCAACTCATCCTCAATACACCAGAAACCTAATCCTCCGTTTGCTAACTTTTCAAAGTAATACCAAACCAAACCTCCTAGGACCTTTCCCATGTTTTGATACTCAAAAATAAGCCCAAAAGTCTTAAAATGGTATCACAGAAGATTACAAGCTTGTTGGGAAGGTGAAATAGTTGAAAACAAGTTTTAAATTTGAGAAACAGGGCATGTGCGTATGCACAAGGGTGTGCGTGCGCACTCCCAAAGGGATTTTTAAAAAGTGTGCGTACGCACAGGTACCAATTTTCACAATTCTGTTCACTCGCACAAGGCGTGCTAGCATCCCCAACAGACTGACCTTCCCAACGTGTGCGTGCGCACAGGTTGTAAATCCTCATTGGGTATGTGCACGCACAAGCTGTGCTAGCGCTCAAAACAGGAAGCCTTCCCCTACGTGTGCATACGCACAGGTCTATGCATGCACACAGGTCTAAAATTTCGCAGGGGTGTGCGTTTGCACAAGGCTGTGCGTGCGCACATACCAGAAATCACAAAACTCTACAACTTTGTAGAATTTCAGAGTTTAACACCAAACCTTGAATGATCATAACTCCCTCTTTGTAAGAAAATCAAACAATTATTTAAAAATTCTCAAGGTTTATATTCAATCAAGTGTGTATAAAAATTATAGCAAATATGGAAGAAGAAGTTAAAGTTTTTTTAGAAAAGAATTTCGAAGTAAAATTTTGCTTATAAGTCGATTTCAAAACTTTATTTAAAACAGTGCATGCCAACTTCAAAATAACTTTGTCAATTTAAAGAATAGCTTTGGATGCAATTCAAGCGAAAAAAATTGATTTAACTTTCTTAAGAAGAGAATCCAAAACTTATTTTAAAAGTTCATATCAAAACAAAATTGCCATCACATAAGAACATTCAAGAATATTAAGATGTACTTAAAAAGAAGCCAGGCCATACGTTAAATCAAGGAAGTTCAAACAAGATCAACTAGGTATAAGACATCAAACAATCTTTCAATCGAGCTACTAAAAACTTAAACCTCCTCTTCTACCAGTCGTTCCCTAAAGAGCTAACACATCGGTTTTTACCTCTAAGGATCACGTGTGACACTGAGATAAGTACAAGTATGATCAAAGAGATACAATTCGCAGGAAGAGAAAAATTAAGCGATAAAATTATGTTTCTCATGAATTCAGAAAGATGTGTAAGATTGTAACTATGCAACGATGTACAGGCATGAGAAAACATTTCAGAAAGAGTCATTTCACATCATAACAAGAAATATTTAATTTAGGAACTCTAAAAGGTACAAGGAAAGGGTAGTAGTAAATTAGATCAAAATAAACTAAAACCAAATCAGATGAGCACAAGGTTCACAACAATATGAAGGAATGATTCAAATCACTAACAAATAAAAATGGTCAAAAGTCATGAAGTATGCCGGAGGAAGAATCAAAATACAAATAGGAAAGAATTTTGATTTAAGAACTCCAATAGAAACCATAGAGGAGAACAGGGCAAATGTTTTACAAAATTCAAGAAAATTATCAAAAACGTAAATATTGTGTCGTGTTAAAACAAATTCAAGTCGAACTAAATTATGCAAGATTTGTGAAATGAAAATAAGCTAGGCTAAGGATGAAATGTTTTCTCGACAATCTGGAAAGGTACCTTACATAATCAATTAAGAATTTGCATAAAAACAAAGCAAGGTTGGTAGGAATTCAAGTTGTTTTTTGCCAAAACTATTTCTAAGGTAAAGACAAAATATGTGAAATTTGAAAGATGGAATTTAATTGGACTAAGGATCAAAAGTAATTCCTCAGAAACCTCAAAAGATATTCAAGCATTTAGTCAATTAGGAGTATATAGTGAAATCACGGTAAAATTCAAAGGAATTTCAAATTTTATTTAAAAAGAAAATTTTGAGGTATGGTTTCAAAAATATATATGAATAAAGAGATGCCGAATTCAAAGCACCTTTATCAAAATTTAAAGAATGATTATAGGTACAATCAAGCAAGAGAGGATTGAGTTGAAATTTCTTCTAAGAGAATCAAAAATTTCTTTTAAAAAGTTTAAAACTAAAATTCCAAGTGTATTCTTTTTTTTTTTTTTTTGAAATCACAGTCTCATAAAGATATTCAAGAAGATTGAGAGATGTAAGGAAGGAAACCCACTCGCGTTTTGAGAAAGAAACTTAAATTAAGGAGCTCGAATAGAATTCACAAGACATGACAAATCGAATAAGTTCTCAGCTAATCCGAAGAAATACAAAATTCTTTAAGAAAAACAACCCAATCAATAGCAATTTCTTAAAGATTTTCAAAGACCTTTTTGATGCATTAAACAATTTTAAGAACACATAAAAGAGGACATGAATCAAAAAGAGTTTGAACAGATAAAAACAAATCCCCCAAGGAATTTAAGTAAACATAAGTAGCTAGGATTAAACGAGAATGCATTTCAACAAGAGATAAGATTGAGAAATAATCAAACTACTTTTCAAAAAGAAATCTCAAGTAAGGATTTTTAAGGCACACTATGAAAGAACATGTTACAAGTCATCAATAGAATTTTCAAAACACATAAAAGAATATCCTCGAGAATTAACTCCTAACGTCCCCAAGCCGCGCGATAAGCATTATCTATTTCTTATCAATTCCAATTCGCCTATAATAACCTATTAACTTCCCGTTCACATAAGCCATCAACATTAAGTTGGCCAGACTTAACATCAACAGATATGCAACGGTAAGCAAACAGTGTTAATTAATAGGCAGTCATATGCATAAAATTCTAATTCCTGTAACTTGG
Organism: Arachis hypogaea; assembly: GCF_003086295.3. Taxonomy (NCBI): domain Eukaryota; kingdom Viridiplantae; phylum Streptophyta; class Magnoliopsida; order Fabales; family Fabaceae; genus Arachis; species Arachis hypogaea. Next base: position 71,886,492 of record NC_092041.1, on the reverse strand, counting down.
ACAAGACCTACAATATGACAGACACTCAGAGAATGCAATGAAGCATGGTCAGTCCATCCCCAAGGCTCTAAGCAAGATGAACTACTCTGATACCATAATGTAACACTCTCACTACCAGAATGTCACGCTTCCGGCTGCGCCACTCTGATAGCAAGAAGTATTACGACTACTTTATATACTTAATATTAAAATAGGAGCCTATGACTCGACACTGTATCGCTGATTTTTTTAAAAATCGGAAATAAATATTTTACCTTAAAAAAACAAACAGGCATAGATTCATATACAAGACTTCTTACATAATAGCTTATAATGTAATATACATATAAAACATACAACTCCTATTCCTCTTATAAAATGTAATAACAAAGACGAGGGAAGAAAAATTATCTAATTAATACAATATCATATAAACCAAAGAACTGTATAACTCCTCATAATGCTCCTTCATCCGATTCCTGAAAAGGTAACGCTGTAGGGGGTGAGAACCTCACCACACGGTCTCACCACGGAGTTTCAGAATTGTCATAAGAAGATATTTAATAAGAAAACTGTTTTCAAGCTTATTAATTATCATAGCCTTATGAATCTTTTAAAAACCAATAGTTAATCATTTAAAACCTTTTCAAAGAAACAATATTTAATCTTTCAGAAATCTAAAACCTTTCTTCTCTTATAAGAAAATCTTAATCAGAAACCAACCATGCAATCAATCAACACAATCATCAATTCAGCACCAAAGCTCATTCTCAAAAGTAGCACACTAGGACAAACACAGGCAAAACATACAAGGAAAGCACAGGTTTATGTAGCAGTTACAGCAAATAGTTCAGGTAGCAGTTAAGAACAGTTTAACAATTAGGTAAACCAAAATAAATTCAAACCCAAGCAAAGCATATAAATGCATATGATGCATGCCTGTTCTATGGCTAATGAGCTCATCTGTCGGTTATACAGCCAATCCGACAAGTCTGGTTTGCTAAACCATTGGACTGTCCCCCGACGCGCATCCCATGGGTCTATGCATAGCTTTTTCTCATATATATATATATATATATATATATATATATATATATATATATATATATCAAATCGCTCAATGGGGGTACCATTCCCAGGAATTTATAAGTGCTCGGTCACCCTTACGTCGTAGGGTCAACAGAGTATCGAGTCTCAACATGGAGCAAGTGGTGGCAAGCCACTGCGTCTACCCAGAAAAATTCGTGTATTAGATAATTCAAATTCATAAGCCATATGAATAATTCATTCAACATTCATCAATATCTAAGTCATTCTCAATATCATCATTATTCATCAATCCATATCTCATCTCCGAATTCATTCCAAAATCATTTCTCAAAGTCAATCCTCATCATCCTTCTTTCCATTCCATTCATCAACAACCTCAATTCAAAACATAATTCTGTCTTTGATAAATAAATCAATCTTAAAACATATAATGTTTAAAAAAATCTTTTTAAATAATTACTTCAAATAAAACTTCCAATTTTTCAAAATTTCGGTAGCATCTCCTCTAAAACTCGGATTCTGCCACCCTTTTCGGGTCCCAACCAAACCAAACCAAACGTCTGTTAATCATTCAAATCCCTTCCAATAACCATTATCACAACAATAACACTTAACCCAAGGAAATTACAAAATCTAGAATTTAATCAACCAATCCTATAAATCGCAATTTAAACCAACTTCAATCAATAGCATCAATCAATAATTAAGAATTCTCGGTCTTCTCAAACAGTTTCAAATCAAACCATTTCTCAAACCCTTTTCAAATCATTTCCAAAATAGCAAATCATTCTCAATAAACAAACCATTTTCAAATATCAAATCCTTTCCAAATTTGTTTTAAAATCAAATTCCGATATCAAATCGGGTTCAATACCAAATCAAATTTCAATATTAAATCTTCTCTAAAATCAAATTGTTTCCAAAATTAAACTAAATTCCAATAATAAATCTCTTCCAATAATTCAAGGAAAACCACTTTAACAACATCAGTCAACTAATCAGATTATTCAACTTTCTCATTCGATCAATCAATCAATCGAACTAATAATCTCATTCATCCAAAGCAACTCAATTCAATTCATAAGACTTATGAAATCACAAAAATGTACCTTACGCATTAATATTGATTTATAACAACTCTGGAAGGTTAAACAAGTTTAAGAAAAGTGCCCCTACCTCGAATAGTCGAAACTCGAAAACTCAAGAACACATCACAAACTCGTTTTCTCTCGGCCTATAACGGCGGCAACTGCAACCTCAACTCCAAACCACTCTCATAGCAACCACAGTAACTCTAATCATAATATTTAACAACCGAAGCTCAATCATGTAACAAATAACGCTACAAAACCTCAGCTAAGATAACAGAACATTGACTAAAGGGGTTTCAGAAACGAAAACTCCTACTACAACTAAGAAGAAACACTGAACCAAAAAGCAGCGGCTCAAGCGGTGGTCCCAGTGGCTATGACACCGTTTCTGGCATCCACAGATACGGTGACGCGATTCAAACAAAACCAAAAAGAGTAGCAGCAACCCGAATTTTGACATGCAATCACCGGAACTGAATCCCTAAGGTACCAACAGCTCAGAATCTCTAACAACCTATGCTGAAATACTAATTTTCAAAGTTTCTAGAAATAAAAATGCTTACCAAGAAGGCAAAGGCTCGATGGTAGCTTCCAAAAGTCAGAACGGTGGCGGTTCGCAACGGTGACATGACTCTGGCGATGAAGCAGCGGCGGAAGGTGTCTCCCTTTCCTGTCGCGTTCTGACCCTTCATACATAGCTTAGTTCGGCAACAAAGCAAATCCATAGCATTGATGGAAGCACAGCGATGCGACAGATCCGACGGCGACGGGATCCTCAGCGGCAGCGAACAGAACGACGGTAGCATGAACGGCGCACAGGCAGTGGTGAGAGCGAGCTGGGAACAATGAACCACAGTGGCTCTTCACCCTCTTCCTATCAGGTTCTCCTTCTCCCGGTGACCCAGTTGGGACAGCAACGAAGGAATGACGACGACAGTGCCGGCTCAGACCCTCGACGGCAGTGGCTTGACGGCGAGTTGACGTGGTACCCATCTCTCTCTGCCCTTTCTCACGTCTTCTTCTCTCTTCGGCACCGCTCTCCCTTAGCTGATTCTTCGATGGCGATGGTGACGCACCAGTTCCTAGTGGCTCTCTCTCTCTCCATTGACGGCAACTCGACGGCGGCGGCAAACCCAGCAGTGCCGCGTGACTCCTTCCTCCCTTCCTTCTCCTTTCCTTCCCCGACATAACCCTCTCTTCTTTTCTATCTTTTTTTTTCTTTCTATCTTTCTTTTGTTGGCTGAAGCTGCAAGTGTTAGGGATATTGTGTGTTAGGGATGGCAGCTAATAGGGTAAAACGAATTAGGGTTCTGCTTTAATTTTTAGGATTAAGGTATGGTTTGGGATAATTTAAAATTAGGGATATGTTGGTTAATTGGAGTTTGACAAATTCTGAATCAAATTAGGTTATATTGTATTAATTTTGAAATCTAATTTAATCCCTCAAAATTACTTTGAAAATATTATTTAATTATCAAAACTTGATTTAATTACTTTTAATAAAACAATTTCTGAAAATAAAGTCCTTATGACACTATAAGAATATAACTCTATTGCCACGCTTTTAAAGCGTGGTGAAAAGCTAAAAAAAAGCGTAGTGATAGCTTTTTCCCTCGCTTTTTGAGCTACCGCCACGCTTTTGAAAGGGTGACCTCTGAAAGGGTGGCGGTTGCTCTATCGCCACGCTTTTTTCAGCCTAATGCCACACTTTTTTTGCCACGCTTTTTTACAAATTGCCACTTTTAAAAACGTGGCTGTAGGTTGGAGAAATGGCCACGCTTTTAAAGCGTGACCAAATGTGATATATGGCCACGCTTTTGAAGCGTGGCGATAGCGAGAGATACGGCCATGCTTTTTAAGCATGGCGATAGCCTTTTCAAATTAAAAAAAATTGACTTTACCTTCATCACTGCACAATATAAATTTTCATTCCTTTTTATTACCAAATCAATAAATATAGTATGCAATTTTTATTACAAGACAAATCAAACAGTAATTAGTGACATAATTTTTGCTATAATTATTTTATATATTAAAAAACTAATACTCAAATACAAAAGAAATCTCGAGTTTAAATTCCAAAACTAAAAACTGAAGAAAAATACAAAAACAATACAACTTAAACCCTAAATCCTTTGTTGTTCCTCCTTCCTCTAGCTCTCTCAAACAATAATCTATGCTATACATGTCTTTGATAGATAATTCAAATCACATATGATCAATCGAATGTCTAAAATATGGTACAAATGCTACAATCTGAAAACATGATGCTAAGCAAGATCCACTTTTGTGTCCTGAGTATACAGGGGCTAGGGTTTAGGCAAACTAGAATCTAATCTCTTAACAACAACTGAAAAAGCCTCAAGTTGGAGACCATGAGCCTACAATGAAAAGAAACATGTGAACTGGGTGTAATCAACAGAAGACCTGATAAAAATATCAAAAATGGTTGTACCTTTTGTTCACAAAACTGATAGGAGTATGCCCACCTTCTCTGGTCAAAATTGTGCAACCGATATTATCACGGGAATGTCAGCTGGTCTTTTCAATGGAAGAACCTGACATATTGCTCATCTATTAGAATCCACGAGTGATTAGGTTACCACAGTAGGCAAAGCTCATATGTGTATAGGTATAATATGTTAATAGAGGGAGGGAAAATGTAGGAAATTTAAAGAAAATAGCAGAAAAATCATTGTATTATTAAGGGAGTTCTTGAACAATGTATTCCAGGAACCCTTGAATCATCCATTAATACTTGGGAATTCTGAGCGCTCCTCTATCTTGAGACTCACCAAATGACTGAACCATTTCTCATTTCCCTCCAAATCCCATTTTTTCCCTTCTAGCCATCCTCACTACTTAATGAACCCTAAAGTAACATGCAATACATGAGTTCCATTCCACCTAGCAAAGTGCTTTGCAGCTTTCCTAGAGTTTTTTGGGCCTCTAAGAAGGACCTACATTCATACAAACAATATATAAACCAAATTAACCATCTAAAAACTGATCACTTCAACATTTCCAAAAATTGCAACTACACACAGATACAATTCAATTTCCACATCCCAACAACTGCATTACCTATTTAACTTCACCAATAATCCAATGTCATCCAGAAACTGAAATATACAAATAAAATAAAATTTGAAACTAAAAGAAAAACAAAACAAGTTCAGCTACTTGAGGCCTAAAATTTCACAACCTCCTTTAGCTAGAAACAAAGCAGAAAATATTTTGAAGACTTTAAAAATAGAGTGAACAGTTCAACTTTCACATTCTAACTGCATTACCTTAATCACCATCACCATTACCGTCAATTCATCCATCAATTCATCATCAAAAAATTCAAAATTTCAAAGAAAAAAGAACAATAGTTTTCAGCTACTTGAATTTCAACTTCTACAGCTGGAAATAAAGAAAAGAAAAAAGAAAAAAAATAAAAGGAGAGAAGAGAGGGAAAATGAGTACCATGATTTCGCCAATAGCGGTGGGAGAAACACCATTGCCATCTTTTGACTGCTTGAATTTCTTGATGGCAATGGATTTGCTGCAATTGGTTTGGGACTTTATGCATATTTTTCATAATTTTATTTTATATTTGTCTTGAGTTTGAGTCACTATAAACCAAATTTTCAAATTTTTTATTAAAAATATTGGTTTTCTAACATTTTTGTTTTAATAAAAAGATAAAAGAGCAAGAATGAAAACAGAACCGTACCTCGTCAAAGACACTGGCGGGACTGTCCTCATATCTGTCCTCATAGTTGGCTAGAAAGAAGCCACCCAAAGTGTATTTGTATAAGTAATAATCAATGCAACCTTTGTTTAATTTCAAATTTTAACCTAATTTACAAGTCCTATCAAAATTCAAAAGATTTTAGAATGATTTTACCAGTCTTGAAAATTAACCAAACAAAAATATCCCTGAGTTCACGTCAGCGACAGTTAGTCTTCCAAAATGATGACATTTCTTGGATTCAATATTTACAAATTGCCTAAAGACTCAAACCTATAAAAGAATTACTGCATTTATAATCTAAAGAGAAAAAATTACAATATTGGACCTACCCAAAAGCTTCAACCTATTTGAATAATTTTGGAATGTATCTTCTAGCTTTCTCTGCCTTCACAAGATGGAGTTAATACAAGGCACTAATCAGTTAATGAAACAAACAATTCCTATTTCCCACAAATTAAAGTTGAACATACATAAACAACACTAAGAAAAAGATTCATTGTTACAATTTTGCAAACTTAATGAATTACCTTCCTCTAAATACCCATGGATGAGATATGACAAGTGTTTGTCCATGTCAACTAGGAACTGTGACAACAAGAGAAGAAGGCTTCAAAAGATTACACCAACACCATACTTTTAATTTCATGGTAATAAACTTAAAGGCCTACAAGCTACAATGTCAATGAAATTATTTGTAGTAGTAGTAGTGTTGAATACCATGTTAAAAACCAAAAGCTACCATCTAAACTTCTCAATCTACCTATTTCCCACCAAAATTATTCTGAAATAATAATCAACATAATTCACCATACACTCTAATTTCCAACAAAAAATGTTTAAATATAATGCTTAATGGTGGATGCTTCAGCATGAACTTACGAGCTACATTTCTTCAATCTGTAATCAAAATAATTCTTCATTTTGTTGAGTAACAATTATATCAACTTGCTTGTAAAGGAATTAAGACAACAGTTCAACTCTGTAAACAAAACTAATGTATATAAAATAATAGCACTACCTTGCGCAAATGGGTAATAAATTCACAATCATCAACTAATTGCTTCCTTAGAGTTGGTGGAATCTGAATGTTGACAAGCTTGTCAGGAGGGGCCTCTGGTTTTTCCTATCAGTGAGTAAAACCTCAAATCAATTAAATTATACCATATAGCCAAAAGACTTTAGAAGCACCATCTCCTCATCTCACCACTCAGGGGAAATATGAGATAAAAGTTTCATATTTCCATTCCAACTAATTTGAATGACAATTTATGCTAATGCACATTTCATTAGAAATTCTAACTAATTAAATTGTACTTCAAATTTCTTCTTTTTACCTTTCCTTTCCAATAATTAATAACAAATTGTGTACATATAATGTTAATTCTATTATCTTTCCTCTATTAGAAATTCTAATGTTTTTTCTAATTTATAATCATGCAAGATCAATTCTTGTATGCTTTCATTATTGCTTGCTTGTGTATTTTTTACCGATTCTATGCAATGATAAATATACTACTAGGCTTGATAAAAATACCCATGTTGGTCTTCAAATTAAATTAATTAACATACCTTCCTAAAACTACATGGGAGCAAAATGAATAACCATACCTTTTATCTCAGTGAAGGGTCAGGTAATTCGAGTACTTTTGAACACTGCTTTCTAATTTTATTTCTCTTTTCAATGTCAGCATTCCTCTTCCTAATAAAAAACCATCGGACAAGGGGAATGGCAAAGAAGAAACCAGCATAAATCTGAAAATATTATCAATTCATCATTCAATCTATTGTGAGAGCAAACCTAAACATCCTTAAGAAAATATCTATTGGGAGTGAAAGAAGGGCATAAAGAAGCTGTCAAATACTCAAACATCTTTTATCAATAATTTCACATTTTCAATGCTTTCAACTTATCTCATATTTAAAAGCCATAGCAAGGCAAGAGAAGCATTCATTGATGTTCAACACATGATGTTTTCCAGCAACACCAATTTGCAGAGTCCAGAACTAAGTCTATTTTTTTGTTTTTCTTTTTAGGTCATGTTACCCTCAAATTTTAAGTCTCAAATAATATTTCTCTAAGCAACAGCATCAAATCCTGGAATTAAATACTAAATTTACAGCAAGACATTACAATCAAATTCTCAAAATTAGCATCATCAAGAATCCTTCTATAAATTGAAAAAGAAAAAAATCATACCTAAAGAAGCGAAAAGATGTCTGCCACAAATTTAATGAAGCAGGGGCGAAGGAGCAAAGCAGGGGCGAGGCCTACACGAACGAGGGATGTAGAAGATGCGAGGCGGAGGCGCGGTGGAGGTGCAGTGGGGGGGATGTAGCAGCGCGATGACAAGGAAGGCAATGGTGAGGGTTAGGGCATGGTGGCAAGGAAGGAGAGCAGAGAAGACGACACTAACAATGCAGAGGAGATTGGCGAGGAGGACGACGCTAGTGACGAGGTAAACGAGGGCGACCCTAGTGACGAGGAGGAGACGAAGCAGAAGGGAGGCTAATGGCGCAGCGAGGACGATGCTGGTGACGGCGGGAATCTGAGCTCTTCCAGGGTTGAGAGTTGGGAGTTGAGAGTGACAGTGTAAGATCGAGTTGAGAGTGAGAGAGTAGTCCCAAAGCTTTCTTTGGGCTTATTAGGGTTTTATTTTTCAAAAACCTTTTGGCCACGCTTCAAAAGCGTGCCAAAAGAGTGCCAGGATATAGCCACGCTTCATAACCGTGTCCTTAATGAAACCCTGTTGCCATGCTTTTGAAACGTCCCTATTTCCCTCTATGGCCATGCTTTTGAAGCGTGGCAAAATAAATGTGGCCGTATCTCTAATCAATTGCCACCCTTCCAAAAGCGTGGCCGTTGACCCTTTTGGCCACGCTTTTAAACCGTGGCAAGAAAAAACGTGGCCGAATCTCTATTCAATCGCCACCCTTACAAAAGCGTGGCCATTGACCACTAAAAGCGTAGCAAAAAAAGCATGGTCATAGGCCTTTTTTCTTGTAGTATGAATAATTAAATTGAAATTAACTCATAATGATATTTTTCGAAAATTATGGGTCTTACATATGCGGCACATTCATTGGAGGGATGTGTATCAAACTATCAAATTCCAATTCCCAGACGATGACCTTCTTTTCATTGCTCATGTTTTGGAACTTATCATGCAGGAGTCTTATCGAGCATCTCAAGTCATGAGTTTTCTGTAAACAAACGAAACAAGAATCATTTAAATAAACTATATTTATACAAGGGTTGTGATTTTAATCAAGGAAGAAGAAGAAGTGTCTTTTATAATCTGAGCGCACTATTGAAACGGTTGAGTGAGCCCATGTTTACACGTATGGTAATGTGAGAATTATTTTTGTTAAACTTAGACCAACTTGTATAAATTTACAAGCCAAAAATACTTGTATATATAACAAATATATTATTATTATTATTATTATTATTATTATTATTATTATTATTATTATTATTATTATTATTATTATTTATCTTTGTTATGTGATTGTTACTGTTAATCGTTATTATTAATAATATATTATTAATATATTCACAAGCATGAGTTATTGTTCCTAACATATTGTTATTAATCTTAGCATATTATGAGTAACGCATAATTAATATATTTTTATATTTCTATTACTATTAACTACTGTCATTGTTATTATTATTATTGTGATTATTACTGTTTTTATTATATATGATTAATAATTATTAATAATAATATATAATTAATTTATTATTATTAATATATTAATAATAATAAATTATTAATGTATTAATATTCGGAAGAGTATAATAATAATGATATATTATTATTATATCGTTATTATATATATATATTGTTGTTATTATAATTTTTTAATATATTATTAATTATTATTAATAATAAATTATTATTATTATTAACATATTATTATCGTGACGGTTATAATTATGGTTAATTATTATTATTATTATTATTCATGTTTTATTATATATTATTAATTATTGTTATTAATTTATAGTTTATAATTAATATTAATAATTATTTTTTTTCTTTTTGTGAGTTATCAAGAATTCGTTGTCTAGAAAATTTGATCTGTCGGAAACTTTTAACAATGTAGTTGCAACGGTCTTAGCATTAATTGGGTTCCACCACATTTCGCGAGTAGGTGAAATGAGAGGACATTCTGCACTGCTGAGTGCTTTGGTAAAATGATGGAAGCTTGAGACACACACATTTCACCTTCCAGTCACGCGAAGTGATTGTGATACTAAAAAACGTGACACATATATTTGGTCTCCCAGTTAATGGGGAGCCCATCACGGATAAAACAGACAACAGTCATTAATTCTTGTACTCCTGCTCCGCCGTAGAGTATCCTGTAAAGCGAAGCACGTAATTTTAATCAAAAATTACAAACTACTAAGGATAAACCCATAACAGCAACTTCAAATACATGTGTTAACCACGAGTTTATGCAAGTATAAAGCCTTGAACTTCCTTAAGAAGTTAGACCCGATGTACCTAATACAGAACATATGCCACGCCTTTGGTAGTGACCATGCACCGTTACTGTGAGCTATTGCTGCATCGATGGAGTTATGACGGTTAGAGATAATGCCTGTGCCATCTCGAGTAATGATGAGCGGATATTTTATACGCTTTTTGGTAGTATTTTTATATAGTTTTTAGCATGTTTTATTCACTTTTTGTTATATTTTTATTAATTTTTATGCAAAACTCACATTTTTGGACTTTACTATGAGTTGGTGTGTTTTTCTGTAATTTCAGGTATTTTCTGTCTGAAATTGAGGGACCTGAGCAAAAATCTAATTCAGAGGCTGAAAAAGGACCGCAGATGTTGTTGGATTCTGGCTCTCCTGCACTCAAAGTGGATTTTCGGGAGCTACAAAAACCCAATTGGCGCGCTCTTAATTGCGTTGGAAAGTAGACATCTTGGGCTTTCCAGCAATATATGATAGTTCATACTTTGCCTGAGATTTGATGGGCGAAACTGGCGTTTAAACGCCTACTAGAGACCATTTTCTGGTGTAAAACGCCATAACTGGCACCAAAGCTGGAGTTAAACGCCCAAACTGGCATCCAAGCTGGTGTTTAACTTCAGAAATGGCACATGCACGTGAAAGCTATGAAGCTCAGCCCAAACACTCACCAAGTGGGCCCCAGAAGTGGATTTCTGCACTCTCTGCATCTAGTTACTCATTCTCTGTAAACCTAGGTTACTAGTTTAGTATAAAAACTACTTTTAAAGTTTTATTTTGCAACTTATGACATTTTTGACAAATCCTATTGTATCTTCTATAGTATAAACCTCTAAATCCCATAGGTGGGGGTGAGGAGCTCTGTTGTGTTTCCATGGATTAATGCAATTACTACTGTTTTCTACTCAATCACGTTTGTTTCTATTCTAAGATAGTCACTCGTATTTCAACATGGAGAATGTGATGATCCGTGACACTTATCATCATTCCCTAACTTTATGAACGCGTGCCTGACAACCACTTCCATTCTACATGAGCTCAACGTAGTCATTGGGCGACAGCTTGAGTGTGTATCTCTTGGGTTTCTAATCCACGAGTTTGACCTACATCTCCTGACAATAAAGCATTCAAACTCGTGAGATCTGAACCTTCGTGGTAGAGGCTAGAATCGATTGGCAGCATTCCTGAGATCCGAAAAGTCTAAACCTTGTATGTGGTATTCTGAGTAGGATCTGGGATGAGATGACTGTAATGAGCTTCAAACTAGCGAATGTTGGGCGCAGTGACAGTATGCAAAAGGATAAATGTATCCTATTCCAACACAAGTGAGAACCGACAGATGATTAGCCATGCAAGAAACCATAGAGGACATGTTTTCACTGAGAGGATGGATGGTAGACATTGACAATGGTGATCCACCAACATACAGCCTGCCATGGAAGGGATATGCGTTTTTGGAAGAAGAAAACAGTAGGAAAGCAAAAATTCAGAAGACAGAGCTACTCCGAAACCTCAACCTGCTCTTTCTTATTGAATAACAAGTACCATTCTTTTCATGCTCTTTTACCTTTCACAAACAAAATCCTTTTTATTATTAATCTCCTGACTAAGAGTAACAAGATAACCATAGCTTGCTTCAAGCCGGCAATCCCCGTGGGATCGACCCTCACTCACGTAAGGTATTACTTGGACGACCCAGTGCACTTGCTGGTTAGTTGTGTGGAGTTGCAAAAGTGTGATTGCAATTTCGTGCACCAAGTAACAACATATCTGCGCAAATTAGTAAGGAAAAACTCCCATGCGTCTGCCGTCTCACCCTCTACGATGGCAAAAGTAATCGGTACAATGTTTTGGTTCCCGTCTTGTGCCACTGCTACCAAAAGTGCACGTTTATATTTTTTGTAAAAGTTGTGCCATCAACCTACACCAATAGCTTGTAGTATCTAAATGTTGTAATACACGTATAGAAGCTCCAGAACACGCAATGGAGAACCCTCACACCATTCACCTCCTCACTCTCATGATTACAAGGGAGAGTTTCTATTTGAACACGAGACATTGGTATATTTGCAGTCATTGCTTTCAACTATAGAGGCAGAGTCTGGTAAGACACTTTCCAATCACCGAAAACTTTTGCAACAGACTTCTGCTTTGCCAACAAAGTCTTGCGGTAACTTACAGTATAGTTGAACCTGGATTGAACTAATTCTGCAATAATAGACTTCACCTTTATCGACGGGTCTGCCTCTACCAATGGCATAATAGCGTCAGCAATCGTGTCTGAGTCCAACTTTGCATGATCTTGTGAAATCGTCCGCATGGTGTACATGTGTTAGCCATTGTATCTCCTGATCTCTCAACAACCTTTCTTTCGATTCAAGCAAGCTCGGATAAGCCAATCGCACCCTACACCATACTCCTTGCATTTTGCATAAAATGTCTGCAGCTCAAACTCATACATAGTATAATCAACTCCTCTAGAGATAGTGTAGGTTTTGATTGCAGATATCACCGACTCCCTAGTGATGCGTGAGAATCTTTCCTATCTTTTTCTAGTGAATTTGTATCTAATTTGTTGAGTTTAAATAAAAGATTAATTATATTTTAGCCAATATGGATGCTACTTTGAGTCTTTTTGCAATTTTGTTTATTTTAGGTAGCATCTGGCGGAATTTGATGAAGTTTCTGCAGCACAAGAATCAAAGGAGATGGCAGCGAGGAGCGACGCGTATGCGTAACTGATGTGTACGCGTGATTTGGAACTTTCCATGGCGACGCGTGCGCGTGACTGACGCGTACACGTGATTTGAAGATTTGCTCAGCGACGCGTGCGCGTGACCGACGCGTCGCGTGACTCGCAGAAAAGACCATCGACGCGTACATGTGACTGACACGTACGCGTGACGTGCGCCACGTGCAGAAAATGCAGAAACCATTGGGAGGGTGATTTCTGGGCCCCATTTTAGCACCCAAGTTAGGCGCGGATCCAATGAAGCCAAGTGGTCCCCACGTTACAAGGCGCGGAGTAGTTAGTTAATTTGGATTTAAATTCAAATTTGATTTTAAAATAGGAAAAGATATTATCTTAATTTTAGATATTAGATTTTAAAATTAATGAGGATTAGTTATAAATAGGGGAGACTTCTCTTCTATTGAGGTTCCATTAAGAGGTTACATTTCATTAGGGGGATTCTATTAGGAAATTCTATACAAATTTACATTCCGCATTCCATGAGCAACTACCTCTATTGTTAAGGTTAGGAGCTCTGTCTATTTGTATGGATTGATTTTATTGCTTTTCTATTTTAATTCATATGTGGATTTATAATTTAAGAATTGTTTTCGCTCTTCATCTTATGAATCTGGGTGGAACAGAAGTATGACCCTCTTTCTATTTGAGTTCTTGTAAAACTTGGAAAAGCTCTTTACTTGAACAACAGCTTGAAAACATATTCTCCTAAATTTTAATTATCTGGATTTAACAGGATACGTGACATATAATTCTTTTATTTTTGGGTAATTAGAATTTTTGTGGCATATAAACTGGAATTTGAACTTCACCTTCTAATTGGAATTAATTGACCAAGGAATTGGCAGTTAATGAATTTTAGAGGAGACTAGAAAGGTCTAAGGAATTAGGGTCTAGTCACATATAGTTTGCCATAAATTAAATCCTACATAATTAAATTATTTAGTAAGAAAAGTTAATCCGGAAAAATAGATAACTCTAAAACCTTAACTATCTTCTCCATATTTTATTCCCAATTTATTCACTTATTCACCTGTCTCTTCAAACTCTTCTTTACTCTTTAATGCTTTTTGAACATCTAAACACTATTTTCTGCTTGTCTAACTAAGCCTATCAAACACTATTGTTGCTTAATCCATCAATCCTCATGGGATCGACCCTTACTCACGTAAGGTATTACTTGGTACGACCCGGTGCACTTGCTGGTTAGTTTGTGGGTTGTAAAATACCGCACCACCTAGAACCAAATTCTATTCCTACACTAAACTCACCATCTTCCGCCATAGCATTGCCTTCACCTACGACATGCAAATCACTGATAAACCACTATTTCATGGTTTATATTGTATTTAATTGAGTGGTTTTATCAAGCTTTTCACCCACTTATTCATAAGATTTGCATGATTTTACAATTCCTTCCTAGTTTAGTTCTATGATTGAAAACATGCGTCTTTGGTCTTAATTTAGCTAATCTTAATCCTCTCTTATTACCATTCGATGCCTTGATCTGTGTGTTAAGTGTTTCAGGCTTTATAGGGCATGAATGAGTGAGAGATTGGGAAGGAAGCTTGAAAAAATGGAAGCAACACAAGAAATTGAGGAGATGACCAGCGAGAAGTAACGTGTACGCGTCAGTGACGCGACCGTGTGGAACAAAGGAATTCGCAGTGACGCGGCCGCATGCCTGACGCGACCGCACGGATTGGAAGCTGCACGAACGACGCGAAAGCGTGGACGACGCGCACGCGTGGTATGAGAAATGCTAAGTGACGCAAACGCGTAGACGACGGGGATGCGTGACGTGCGCGATCTACAGAATTACAAAAGTCGCTAGCAGAGATTCTGGGCCGCATTTCAACCCAATTTTTGGCCCAGAAACACAGATTAAAGTCAGGAAACTTGCAGAGACTCAACAAGGTTTTCATAATTCATAATTTTTAGTTTAGATGTAGTTTTTAGAGAGAGAGGTTCTCTCCTCTCTCTTAGGATTAGGATTAGGATTTTTAGAACTTAGGAATATTTTTATCTCATCTTTTTATCAGGTTCAATATCTTTTTATTTCGGCTTCTCTTAATTGTTGATTATTGATGTTGCTTATTTGGCTTATGACTCTTCATATTTGGATTGATTTTATTTTATTAATGCAATTGAGATATTTCAGACTTATATGTTACTGATGCTTGGGCTCTATCCAAATTATTTTCATTCAAGTAGATTTTATTCCCTTCTGGCTTTGGTTGATTAATTGGTAACTCTTGAGTTATCAAACTCATTGTTGACTGAAAATTAGAATTCTTCAAGAATAAATTCGAGATCCAATAATTCTAACTTTTCCCAAGGAAAGACTGGAATTTGAAGATTCGAATTAATTCATCCACTTAACTTACCTTCATAGTTAGAGGTTAACAAAGTGGGAGAAAAATCCAATTCTCATCACAATTGATAAGGATAACTAGGATAGGACTTCTAATTTCTCATATCTTGCCAAGAGTTTATTTTACAGTTATTTATTTATTTTTCTTATCATTTACCATACTTGTTCCTCACTTTCAAAACCCGAATTTACAAACTCATAACCAATAATAAGAACATACCTCCCTACAATTCCATGAGAAGACGACCCGAGGTTTAAATACTTCGGTTATCAATATATTTAGGGGTTTTTTACTTGTGACAACCAAAACGTTTGTAAGAAAGGTTGATTTCTTGGTTTAGTAACTATACTTACAACGAGAGTTTACTATAACCTCTAAACCATCAATCTTCATTTCTTCAATCACCGTTATACGGTCAAGGAAAATAAAAGAAATGAAAGTAGTAACTTCAATCAATAAACATAACATACCTATATTCGCATACTCAGGCAATTTCGGGGATGCATAGCTGCGAGATCCAGAGTTTGCATAAAAGATGGAACACCAAAGGGGTGCTGGTTTACAAGTACATCGGCTACATTTTGCACCACTGGATGCCTACCTCGTCTCCGTCATCATTTTCGTAGTTGGCTTCAAACTCCTCTTTACTATCATTGTTATCTTCTTCCCAATCTATATCTCCGAGTTCATCCATATTCACCTCCTCGCCAATAGCGTCCAGCACTGTATGCTGTTCAAACTCAACGTACAACTCTATCGTTGGCACATGAAATTGGATTTATTGATAAATACAGAACATATGCTGCATATATGCGTCGTCGATGATGGACATTATTTAAAATTGTATCAACCCACCAAATACTTGTACAGGATTCTTGTATAACATTTTGCTCACCCATTTTAAAATATGACTTTGTATGTCCTCTGTGACACTCCATTACCTAAGACTTACCTCTAGCCGTAAAGCGAAGGATAACAAAGCGTCATGAAAGTTCTAAAACACAACAGTAATAAATATAGAAGGAAATAGTAATACTAGAAGTTTGATGAAGGAATAAAGCTCAAAATCGCATAAAGTGAATTTACAAAGCGCGAAGAGTTCACATACGATAACTAAAAATATAAAGGCAAAAGATACAACATGAGACGTAATATAATAATCAAGATAGATATATATAAGAAGGATAGTCAAAAGAACTCTAGTCGTAACCCGTAGAGTTTAGGCTGACTTGCTACAAATAGGAAATACAGAGTTTTAAGTTAAAATAGCTTATACAACTCATCTCTCAAGTAATCCTCTGTGGCAATAAAGTATAATAACAAAAGTGAGAGAACTACAACATAATAACCAAAACACAAAGATGACTAAAGATCCTCTGCTCTATCACCATCTGCAAACTCACCGAGGTGGGTTGCGATCTGCATCTGAAAAACAACAACAACATATGGTATGAGAACCTAAGGTTCTCAATATGGTAACAGTGTCTAATATATAAGATATAAGATTTTCGGACGCCAAAGGCAAACCTAGAACTTCACATCAAACAGATATTCAAGCTTAATAAAATAAATAAATTAAACCATAAGCCATAAACAAGGTTATCTAAACTTAAGGATTTCTAACTAAACTAGCACCGTTGCATCCCATAGTCTTCGCCAACCTAGCCTCCGAGTGATTGGTGCACGAAATTGTGATCATCAACAATGGCGCCAAAGACTTGGTAGCGCTCTCAAATGTGAATCACACTTTGTCACAACTTCGCATAACTAACCAGCAAGTGCACTGGGTCGTCCAAGTAATAAACCTTACGTGAGTAAGGGTCGATCCCACGGAGATTGTTGGTATGAAGTAAGCTATGGTCATCTTGTAGATCTCAGTTGGGCTGATTCAAATGATTATGGAGTTTTCGAAAATAATAATAAACAAAACATAAAATAAAGATAGAAATGCTTATGTAAATCATTGGTGGAAATTTCAGATAAGTGTATGGAGATACTTCGTCCCTGTTGAATCTCTGCAACATACTGCTTTCTTACTTTCAATCCTTCATACTCCTTTTCATGGCAAGCTGTATGTAGGGCATCACCGTTGTTAATGGCTACTTCCTATCCTCTCAGTGAAAAAGGTCCAAATGCTCTTGTCACAGCACGGCTAATCATCTGTCAGTTCTCGATCATGTCAGAATAGAATCCATTGATTCTTTTGCGTTTGTCATCACGCCCAACAATTGCGAGTTTGAAGCTCGTCATAGTCATTCAATCCCTGAATCCTACTCGGAATACCACAGACAAGGTTTAGACTTTCCAGACTCTCAGGAATGGCCGCCAATAATTCTAGCTTATACCACGAAGATTTTGATCAAGGAATCCAAGAGATATGCACTCGTTCTAAGGTAGAACGAAAGTGGTTGTCAATCACGCATTCATAAGGATGGATGATGATGAGTGTCATGGATCATCACATCCATCAGGTTGAAGTGCAACGGATATCTTAGAACAAGAATAAGCTGAATTGAATAGAAAATAGTAGTAATTACATTAAAACTCAAGGTACAGCAAAGCTCCACACCCTTAATCTATGGTGTGTAGAAACTCCACTGTTGAAAATACATAAGTGATCAAAGTTCATGCATGGCCGAACGGCCAGCCCCCAAAGTCTAAGAACTAAACGTCGTAAGATGGATGCTAAGATAAAAGACGAAACCAAGATGAGACCAATATGTCTAATACAATAGTAAAATGTCCTATTTATACTAGACTAGCTACTAAGGTTTACAGAAATAAGTAATTAATGCAGAAATCCACTTTCGGAGCCCACTTGGTGTGTACTTGGGCTGACCTTGAGCTTTACATGTGTAGAGGCTTCTCTTGGAGTTAAACGCCAAGTTGTAACGTGTTTTTGGCGTTTAACTCTGGTTTATGACGTGTTTTTGGCGTTTGACTCCAGAATGTAGCATTGAACTGGCATTGAAAGCCAGTTTGCATCGTCTAAACTCGAATAAAGTATGGACTATTATATATTGATGGAAAGCTCTGGATGGCTACTTTCCAACGCCGTTGAGAGCGCACCATTTGGAGTTTTGTAGCTTCAGAAAATCTATTTCGAGTGCAGGGAGGTTAGAATCCAACAGCATCAGCAGTCCTTTGTCAGCCTCCTTATCAGAGTTTTGCTCAGGTCCCCCAATTTCAGCCAGAAAATACCTGAAATCACAAAAAAATACACAAACTCATAGTAAAGTCCAGAAATGTGAATTTATCATAAAAACTAATAAAAACATCCCTAAAAGTAGCTAGATCCTACTAAAACCTACCTAAAAACAATGCCAAAAGCGTATAAATTATCCGCTCATCACAACACCAAACTTAAATTGTTGCTTGTCCCCAAGTAACTGAAAATAAAATAGGATAAAAAGAAGAGAATATACTATAAATCTCAAAATATCAATGAATATTAGTTCTAATTAGATGAGCGGGACTTGTAGCTTTTTGCTTCTGAATAGTTTTGGCATCTCACTTTTTCCTTTGAAGTTCAGAATGATTGGCTTCTATAGGAACTCAGAGTTCAGATAGTGTTAATTGATTCACCTAGTTAAGTATGTTGATTCTTGAACACAGCTACTTTTATGAGTCTTGGCCGTGACCCTAAGCACTTTATTTTCCAGTATTACCACCGGATACATAAATGCCACAGACACATGACTGGGTGAACCTTTTCAGATTGTGACTCAGCTTTGCTAAAGTCCCCAGTTAGAGGTGCCCAGAGCTCTTAAGCACACTCTTTTTGTTTTGGATCACGACTTTAACCACGCAGTCTCAAACTTTTCACTTGGACCTGCATGCCACAAGCACATGGTTAGGGACAGCTTGATTTAGCCACTTAGGCCTGGATTTATTTCCTTGGTCCCTCCTATCCATTGATGCTCAAAGCCTTGGATCCTTTTTACCCATGCCTTTTGGTTTTAAGGGCTATTGGCTTTTTCTGCTTGCTTTTTCTTTTTTTCTTTTATATATATATAAATTTTTTTCTGCAAGCTTTTTCTTTTTCACTGCTTTCTCTTGCTTCAAGAATCAATTTTATGATTTTTCAGATCATCAATAACATTTCTCTTTTTCATCATTCTTTCAAGAGCCAACAATTTTAACATTCATAAAAAACAAGATAAAAAATATGCACTGTTTAAGCATTCATTCAGAAAACAAAAAGTATTGTCACCACATCAATATAATTAAACTAATTTCAAGGATAAATTCGAAACTCATGTACTTCTTGTTCTTTTGAATTAGAAACATTTTTCATTTAAGAGATGTGACGGATTCATGGAATTATTCATAGCCTTAAGACATAGTTACTAGACACTAATGATCATGTAGTAAAGACACAAACATAGATAAACATGAAGCTTAAAAACTGAAAAACAGAGAAATAAGAACAAGGAATGAGTCCACCTTAGTGATGGTGGCGCATTCTTCTTAAAGGACCAATGATGTCATTGAGCTCTTCTATGTCTCTTCCTTGCCTTTGTTGCTCCTCCCTCATTGCTCTTTAATCTCCTCTAATCTCATGAAGAATGATGGAGTTCTCTTGGTGTTCCACCCTTAGTTGGTCCATGTTATAACTCAAGTCTTCTAGAGAAGTGTTGAGTTGTTCCCAATAGTTGTTGGGAGGAAAGTGCATCCTTTGAGGCATCTCAGGGATTCCTTAATGATGAGCTTCATCATGCGTCTCTTGAGATCCATGAATAGGCTCTCTTGTTTGCTCCATCCTCTTCTTAGTGATGGGCTTGTCCTCTTCAATAAGGATGTCTCCTTCTATGATAACTCCAGCTGAGTAGCATAGATGGCAAATAAGATGAGGAAAAGCTAGCCTTGCTATGGTGGAGGACTTTTCGGCTATTTTGTAGAATTCAAGAGAGATGACTTCATGAACTTCTACTTCCTCTCCAATCATGATGCTATGGATCATGATGGCCCGGTCCATAGTAACTTCAAATCGGTTGCTAGTGGGGATGATGGAGCGTTGGATGAACTCCAACCATCCTCTAGCCACAGGCTTAAGGTCCAGTCTTCTCAATTGAACCGGCTTGCCTCTAGAGTCTCTTTTCCATTGAGCTCCTTCCACACATATGTCCATAAGGACTTGGTACAACCTTTGATCAAAGTTGACTCTTCTAGTGTAGGGGCGTGCATCTTCTTGCATCATAGGCAAGTTGAATGCCAACCTCATATTTTCTGGACTAAAATCTAAGTATTTCTCCCAAACCATTGTAAGATAATTGTTTGGATTTGGGTTCATACTTTGATCATGGTTTCTAGTGATCCATGCATTGGCATAGAACTCTTGAACCATTAAGATTCCGACTTGTTGAATGGGGTTAGTAAGAACTTCCCAACCTCTTCTTTAAATCTCATGTTAGATCTCCGGATACTCATTTTTCTTGAGCTTGAAAGGGACCTCAGGGATCACCTTCTTCTTGGCCACAACTTCATAGAAGTGGTCTTGATGGGCTTTAGAAATGAATCTCTCCATCTCCCATGACTCGGAGGTGGAAGCTTTTGTCTTCCCTTTCCCTTTTCTAGAGGTTTCTCCGACCTTAGGTGCCATAAGTGGTTATGGAAAAACAAAAAAGCTATGCTTTTGCCACACTAAACTTAGAATATTGCTCGCCCTCGAGCAAAAGAAAAAAGAAGAGAAGAAGAAGAAGAAGAAGAAGAAGAAGAAGAAGAAGAAGAAGAAGAAGAAGAAGAAGAAGAGGATATGGAGGAAAGCGAGAGGTGTGTGGTTTCGGCTAAGGTGAAAAAGAGAGGGTTGTAGTGTGTGAAAATGTAGAAGGATAGAGGGGTTTATATAGTGAAGGGAGAGGGAGTAGGTTCTGCCATTTAGGGTGGGTTTGGGTGGGAAAGAAATTTTAAATTTTGAAGGTAGGTGGGGTTTATGAGGAAGAGTGGATGGATGTGAGTGGTGAAAGGGTAATTGGGAAGAGAGATTGAGTTGATTGGTGAAGGGTGTTTGGGGAAGAGTGTTATTGGATTGTGTGAAGAAGAGAGAAGGTAAGTTGAGGTAGGTGGGGTTCTTGTGGGGTCCACATATCCTAAGGTGTCAAGGATTTATCATCCCTGCACCAATTAGGCGTGTAAAACACCCTCTGCATGCAATCCTGGCGTTTAACGCCAGATTGATGCTTGTTTCTGGCGTTAAACACCAGCTCTATGCTTGTTTTAGGCGTTCAACACCAGTCTGCAGCATGTTTCTAGCGTTGAACGCTAGTTTCATGCTTGCTTCTGGCGTTTAGCGCCAGCTTTCCTCAGGGTGCAATCCTGGCGTTTAAATGCCAGATTGCTGCATGTTTCTGGTGTTGAACGCCAGCCAGATGCTCCTTATTGGCGTTTAAACGCCAGTAAGCCCTTCCTCCAGGGTGTGCTGTTTCTTCTGCTGTTTTTGATTCTGTTTTTAATTTTAGTATTTGTTTTGTGACTCCATATGATCATGAACCTAATAAAACATAAAAGAACAATAAAAATAAAAATAGAATTAGATAAATAAAAATTGGGTTACCTCCCAATAAGTGCTTCTTTAATGTCACTAGCTTGACAGTGGGCTCTCATGGAGCCTCACAGGTGATCAAGTCAATATTGTGGACTCCCAACACCAAACTTAGAGTTTGAATGTGGGGGTTTAACACCAAACTTAGAGTTTGGTTGTGGCCTGGTGCACGAAATTGTGATCATCAATGGCGCCATCAACATGGTACGCTCATTTGCAATCTCAACTCTTTATCACAACTTCGCACAACTAACCAGCAAGTGCACTGGGTCGTCCAAGTAATAAACCTTACGCAAGTAAGGGTCGATCCCACGGAGATTGTTGGTATGAAGCAAACTATGGTCATCTTGTAAATCTCAGTCAGGCAGATTCAAATGGTTATAGATGATTTATGAATAAAGAATAAAATAAAGATAGAGATACTTATGTAATTCATTGGTGAGAATTTCAGATAAGTGTATGGAGATGCTTTGTCCCTTCCGTCTCTCTACTTTCCTACTGTCTTCATCCAATCCTTCTTACTCCTTTCCATGGCAAGCTGTATGTTGGGCATCACCGTTGTCAATGGCTACAGTCCCGTCCTCTCAGTGAAAATGTTCAACGCGCTCTGTCACAGTACGGCTATTCAGCTGTCGGTTCTCGATCATGTCGGAATAGAATCCAGTGATTCTTTTGCGTCTGTCACTAACGCCCCACAATCACGAGTTTAAAGCTCGTCACTGTCATTCAATCCTTGCATCCTATTCAGAATACCATAGACAAGGTTTAGACCTTCCGGATTCTCAAGAATGCCGCCATCAATTCTAGCTTATACCACGAAGATTCCAATTAAGGGATCCAAGAGATATCCACTCAATATAAGGTAGAACGGAGGTGGTTATCAGGCACACATTCATAGGTGAGAATGATGATGAGTGTCACGGATCATCACATTCATCAAGTTGAGGAACAAGTGATATCTTAGAACAAGAATAAGCCGAATTGAATAGAAGAACAATAGTAATTGTATTGATACTCGAGGTACAGCAGAGCTCCACACCTTAATCTATGGTGTGTAGAAACTCCACCGTTGAAAATACATAAGTGATAATGGTGATCATTGGCTTCGGCCCCAGAGAGGGAACCAGAAGAACCAAGATGTCTAATACAATAGCAAAAGGTCCTATTTGTAGAGAACTAGTAGCTTAGGGTTTATAAATTATCCGCTCATCATGGCCTCCCAACACCAAACTTAGAGTTTGATTGTGGGGGCTTTGTTTGACTCTATATTGAGAGAAGCTTTTCATGTTCCTCTCCATGGTTGTAGAGGAATATCCTTGAGCTTTAAACACAAGGTAGTCCCCATTCAATTGAAGGAATAGCTCTCCTCTATCAACATCAATCACAGCTCCTGCTGTGGCTAGGAAGGGTCTTCCAAGGATGATGCATTCATCCTCGTCCTTCCTAGTGTCTAAGATTATAAAATCAGCAGGGATGTAAAGGCCTTTAACCTTTACTAACACGTCCTCTACCAATCCATAAGCTTGTCTTACTGACTTGTCTGCCATCTGTAATGAGAATGTGGCAGCCTGTACCTCAAAGATCCCCAGCTTCTCCATTACAGAGAGTGGCATAAGATTTATACCTGACCCCAGGTCACACAGAGCCTTCTCAAAGGTCATGGTGCCCATGGTACAGGGTATTAAGAATTTACCAGGATCTTGTTTCTTTTGAGATAGAGTTTGCTGAACCCATGTATCTAGTTCACTAATGAGCAAGGGAGGTTCACCTTTCCAAGTCTCATTACCAAACAACTTGGCATTCAGCTTCATGATGGCTCCTAGATATTGAGCAACTTGCTCTCCAGTTACATCTTCATCCTCTTCAGAGGAAGAATAGTTTTCAGAGCTCATGAATGGCAGAAGGAGGTTTAATGGAATCTCTATGGTCTTTATATGAGCCTCAGATTCCTTTAGGTCCTCAATAGGGAACTCCTTCTTGTCTGGGAGACGTCCCATGAGGTCTTCCTCATTGGGATTTATGTCCTCCCCTTCCTCTCTAGGTTCGGCCATTTTAATTATGTCAATGGCCTTGCACTCTCTTTTTGGATTATCTTCAGTATTGCTTGGGAGAGTACTAGGAGGAGTTTCAGTGATTTTCTTATTCAGCTGGCCCACTTTGCCTCCAAATTTCTAATGGATGACCTTGTTTCACTCATGAAACTTAAAGTGGCCTTAGACAGATCAGAAACTATGTTTGCTAAGCTAGAAGAGCTCTGCTCAGAATGCTCTGTCTGTTGCTGAGAAGATGATGGAAAAGGCTTATTATTGCTGAGCCTGTTTCTTCCACCATTATTAAAGCCTTGTTGGGGCTTTTGTTGATCCTTCCATGAGAAATTTGGATGATTTCTCCATGAGGAATTATAGGTGTTTCCATAAGGTTCACCCATGTAATTTACCTCTGCCATTGCAGGGTTCTCATGATCATAGGCTTCTTCTTCAGAAGATGCCTCTTTAGTACTGTTGGATGCATTTTGCCATCCATTCAGACTTTGAGAAATCATGTTGACTTGCTGAGTTAGCATTTTATTCTAAGCCAATATAGCATTCAGAGCATCAATCTCAAGAACACCTTTCCTCTGAGGTGTCCCATTATTCACAGAATTCCTCTCAGAAGTGTACATGAATTGGTTATTTGCAACCATGTCAATAAGTTCTTGAGCTTCTGCAGGTGTTTTCTTTAGGTGAATGGATCTACCTGCAGAATGGTCCAGTGACATCTTAGAGAACTCAGATAGACCATAATAGAATATATCTAGAATGGTCCACTCTGAAAGCATGTCAGAAGGACACCTTTTGATCATCTGCTTGTATCTTTCCCAAGCTTCATAGAGGGATTCACCATCTTTTTGTTTGAAGGTCTGAACATCCACTCTAAGCTTGCTTATCCCATGAGTCTAGGCTATCTTTAGGTTGTGAGTCCAACCATGTTCTAGCTTTGTCTCTTACAGCAAAAGGGAAAAGCATGAGCCTGTAGACTTCAGGATCTACTCTATTAGTCTTAACAGTCTCACAGATCTACAAGAATTCAGTTAAAAACTGATAGGAATCTTCTTATGGAAGTCCATGGAACTTGCAGTTTTGTTGCATTAGAGCAACTAGTTGAGGCTTCAGCTCAAAATTGTTTGCTCCAATGGCAAGAATTGAGATGCTTCTTCCATCAAATTTAGAAGTAGGTGTAGTATAATCACCAAGCATCCTCCTTGCATTATTGTTGTTGGGTTCGAAAATTTCAGTAAGGTTGTCTCTGGCTTGTTGTATTTTAGCTTCTCTCAGTTTCCTCTTCAAAGTCCTTTCAGGTTCAGGATCAACTTCAACAAGAATGCCTTTTTCCTTGTTCCTACTCATATGAAAAAGAAGAGAACAGAAAAGGAAGAGGAGTCATTTATGTCACAGTATAGAGATTCCTTTATGTTAGTAGAAGAAGAAAGGAATACAAGAAGGAAAAAAGTTAAGAATCCAAACACAAGGGGGAAGATAGGTTCGAATTCTTGAGATAAAGAGAAGTGTTAGTAATTAAATAAATAAATAGAAGGAGATGAGAGAGAGAGAATTTCGAAAATTAATTTTGAAAAAGGGTTAGTGATTTTTGAAAATTAGGAGAAGAAATAGAATTAAAAAATAAAATTTGAAACAATTAGTTAATTTAAAAGAATTTTGAAAAGAGGGGGATGATTTTCGAAAATTAGAGAGAGAAGAGTAGTTAGGTGGTTTTGAAAAAGATAAGAAACAAACAAAAAGTCAATTAGTTAGTTGAAAAAGATTTGAAAATCAATTTTGAAAAGATAAGAAGTTAGAGAAGATATTTTTGAAATCAAATTTTGAAAAAGATATGATTTGAAAAAGATATGATTAAAAAGATATTGAAAAGATATTTTAAAAAAGACTTGATTTTTAAAATTAAAATTGATTACTTGACTAACAAGAAACTAAAAGATATGACTCTAGAATTTAAAGATTGAACCTTTCTTAACAAGAAAGTAACAAACTTCAAATTTTTTAATCAATCACATTAATTGTTAGTAAAATTTTCGAAATTTTGAAATAATGCTAAGAAAAAGATTTTAAAAAATATTTTTAAATTTTCGAAAATCATAAGATAAAAATGAAAAAGATTTGATTTTTGAAAAAGTTTTGAAAAGATAGGATTTTTAAAATTGAAAATTTGACTTGACTTGTAAGAAATAGCTAAGTTTTAAAAATTTTTTACTAAGTCAATTCAAATTTTCGAAAATTATGAGCAAAATAAGGAAAATATATTTTTTAATTTTTTTTTTAATGTTAAATTTGGAGAGAGAAAAACACAAAAATGACTCACAACATGAAAATTATGAATCAAAACATATAATGCATGCAAGAACACTATGAATGTCAAGATGAACACCAAGAACACTTTGAATGTCAAGATGAACATCAAGAACATATTTTTGAAAAAAATTTTCAAGAAAAGAAAACATGCAAAACACCAAACTTAGAAAGTTTTCATGCTTAGACACTATGAATGCAAGAATGCACATGAAAAATAACAAAAAAAAAACACAAAACATGAAGATCAAACAAGAAAATTCATCAAGAACAACTTGAAGATCATGAAAAATACAATGCATGAATTTTCGAGAAATGCAAGAAAAAGATGAGCATGCAATTGACACCAAACTTAAAACATGACACAAGACTCAAAAAAGAAACACAAAATATTTTTGGTTTTTATGATTTTATCGATTTTTTGTATTATTTTTTTTTGAAATCATCTAGGAAAAATAAGATAAGAAATTCAAAATTTTTAATAAGAATTCCAAGAATCTTTGCAATGTTAGTCTAAAGCTCCGGTCCAGGAATTAGGCATGGCTTAATAGCCAGCCAAGCCTTTTGTGAAAGCTTCTGTCCAAAGCACTAGACATAGCCAATGGCCAACCAAGCTTTAGCATATAAATCAGACATACAACAGCTGATACTTCATCCAACGTCATATACTGAAAAGGGGAAGCCTCAATCCAATTGAGTTAGACATGGCTTTTCAGCCAGCCAAGCTTCAACATGCTTCATGAAACACTAGAACTCATTCTTAAAAATTTAGAATAATTTTTTGAAAACAGAAGTAAAAAAATTTTTTGAAAGATTTTCGAAAAAATTTTGAAAATAAAACAAAGAGAAAATTACCTAATCTGAGCAACAAGAGGAACTGTCAGTTGTCCAAACTCGAACAATCCCCGGCAACAGCGCCAAAAACTTGGTGCACAAAATTGTGATCATCAACAATGGCGCCAAAGACTTGGTAGCGCTCTCAAACGTGAATCACACTTTGCCACAACTTCGCACAACTAACCAGCAAGTGCACTAGGTCGTCCAAGTAATAAACCTTACGTGAGTAAGGGTCGATCCCACGGAGATTGTTGGTATGAAGCAAGCTATGGTCATCTTGTTGATCTCAGTTGGGATGATTTAAATGATTATAGAGTTTTCAAAAATAATAATAAACAAAACATAAAATAAAGATAGAAATACGTATGTAAATCATTGGTGGGAATTTCAGATAAGTGTATGGAGATACTTCGTCCCTGTTGAATCTCTACAACATACTGCTTTCTTACTTTCAATCCTTCATACTCCTTTCCATGGCAAGCTGTATGTAGGGCATCACCATTGTCAATGGCTACTTCCCATCCTCTCAGTGAAAATGGTCCAAATGCTCTTGTCACAGCACGGCTAATCATCTGTTGGTTCTCGATCATGTCGGAATAGAATCCATTAATTCTTTTGCGTTTGTCATCACACCCAACAAAGGCAAGTTTGAAACTCGTCACAGTCATTCAATCCCTGAATCCTACTCAGAATACCACAGACAAGGTTTAGACTTTCCAGACTCTCAGGAATGGCCGCCAATAATTCTAGCTTATACCACGAAAATTCTGATCAAGGAATCCAAGAGATATGCGCTCGTTCTAAGGTAGAACGGAAGTGGTTGTCAATCACGCGTTCATAACGATGGATGATGATGAGTGTCACGGATCATCACATCCATCAGGTTGAAGTGCAACGAATATCTTAGAACAAGAATAAGCTGAACTGAATATAAAATAGTAGTAATTGCATTAAAACTCGAGGTACAGCAGAGCTCCACACCCTTAATCTATGGTGTGTAGAAACTCCACTGTTGAAAATACATAAGTGATCAAGGTTCAGGCATGGCCGAATGGCTAGCCCCCAAAGTCTAAGAACTAAACGTCCAAAGATGGATGCTAAGATAAAAGATGAAACCAAGATGAGACCAAGATGTCTAATATAATAGTAAAATGTTCTATTTATACTAGACTAGCTACTAGGGTTTACAGAAATAAGTAATTAATGCAGAATTCCACTTCCGGGGACCACTTGGTGTGTGCTTGGGCTGAGCTTGAGCTTTACACGTGCAGAGGCTTCTCTTGGAGTTAAACGCCAAGTTGTAACGCGTTTTTTGGCGTTTAACTCTGGTTTATGACGTCTTTCTAGCGTTTGACTCCAGAATGCAACATGGAACTGGCGTTGAACACTAATTTGCATCATCTAAACTCGAATAAAGTATGGACTATTATATATTGCTGGAAAGCTCTAGATGTCTACTTTCCAACGCCGTTGAGAGCGTTCCATTTGGAGTTTTGTAGCTCCAAAAAATTCATTTCGAGTAAAGGGAGGTCAGAATCCAACAACATCAGCAGTCCTTTGTCAACCTCCTTATCAGAGTTTTGCTCAGGTCCCTCAATTTCAGCCAGAAAATACCTGAAATCACAGAAAAACACACAAACTCATAGTAAAGTCCAGAAATATGAATTTAGCATAAAAAATAATAAAAATATCCCTAAAAGTAGCTAGATCCTACTAAAAACTACCTAAAAACAATGCCAAAAAGCATATAAATTATCCGCTCATCAGTGATCCCATCGCCACCGCCTCCCGATCCTCCTCAATGGTAGAAAAACACATTTAATGCAAACAAGTAAAACACAAATAGTAGTATGTATTAGGTAATTCAACTAGCATTTAGACATATTATCCAAATATGCATAACTCATGTAATCAAAGTAAGCAAACATGTAAAAGATGCATATGAAGAATGTCTCTCCTATTTGGCTCGTGATATCACTTGTCGGTTCAAAATGCCAACCCGACAAATCCCTGGGATGTCGTCTTTCTACCACGACCAAGGTTATAGTGCTCTGCTCACTCTTTCTAGTGCCCAGCACTTTATCTTACGCCCCGTGAGTTATAGTGCCCAGCACACTCTTTTGGGTTATAGTGCCGAGTTTACTCTGGCGAAAGAAAAGTTATGTGAGAGGGAGACCGTCTCAGTCCTCACATCTCAATGTAGGCGGGAGACTACCACAACCCTTGCCCAAGGCGCATAGCGACTTACCAATACAATTCGTATCACATGAGCGGGAGACTGCCACAGCTCTCACATCCGAACGTAGGCGGGAGACTGGCACAGCCCCTACGACGGTGAACAATGTTTATCCCAATCTCATACTCAATCTCGTTAGCCATAATCATTCCTTTTCAAGGTTTAAACTCATCATCCATCCTCAATATCACAAGTTCGTCATCAACCCGGCTCCCCACTAGTTCACATGACAACTCTATCCAACTGACATACTAGGCCTAAGTCACCGTCTTCTAAACTCCTACAAAAATATCTAGTTGAACTCACTTATTATTTTCCCCCTTAGATTCAAAGCCTAAAATACTAGAAAAAGGTTTTAAACAAGTGTTACGGAAGTTTACAAGCGTGCCGAGAAGGTAAAACAGTTAAAAACACGGTTTGTGCGTACGCATAGGGTTGTGTGTATGCACGCACCAAAAGAGTTTTGTCAACTTGTGCGTACGCATAGACGTGTGCGTACACACCCAAGGTAAAATATTATTTTCGTGTGTACGCACAAGGGTGTGCATATGCACTCAACAGAGGACTCTTCCCAGCTTGTGCGTACGCATGATGTTGTGCGTATGCACAACTTGCAACTTTTGCACGCGTACCCCTTATGCATATGCACGAGTCATAACTCTCGTTCTGCTCGGTGTGTAGGCACAGGTGTGTGCGTGGGCGCACAAACCAGAACTTACAATTTTCTGCAACATCACAGAATCCAGATTTTTGACACCTACTTCCAACGATCATATATTTCTCAACAAAATTTTGATTTTCACAAAACCTATACCCTTTTAAAGCTCTTTAAATTGTCTTTAATTTGATATAAAATTCAATTAATTTCAAAAATCAAGGCTCAAGATATGATCCGCCAAAGTTGGCCAAAATTTTGTTTTTTACCAAAAACTTTAAACCTCAAATTTACCAAATTCCTCAATTCGAAACCAAACTATTCACAAACCAACCAGACCAAAATCACTCAAGAGTTCAAACCAAGCATTCCTGAACCATATCAATTATTCAATCATCTAAACCACTCAATACTCACCTCATCCAACTCTAATTAACCTAAATTCACATCCAAATTCCTCAATACCACCATTCAATATTTCCAACAATCATCAATGCTTCATGTATCAAATATTTCATCCAATTAGTCCTATTAACATCAATAAATCAATTCAATTCATCAAACATCCTCACTCATTTATTTTCAACATGAACCACAATAACCAATAATTAAAATCATCATCAATATTCATCTTTAAACCTCGACATCCACCATCATAAATCATCAAAGTTATCATACCCATCAATAATCATCATCTACCAACATATATGTCATCACATTCAAACTCATTCAACCTCTGTCCAAACCATCATCAAGCATAACATTTACATACAATTAATCATACAATCACATCATTCAAGCCTATCTTAAGGGCCAGTAGCCTAAGTTTTATGAAATATTATATACTACATAAAGGAAACCAAAATTATACCTTGGTCGATTATTCTCCACGCACAAAATCACTTCCCCACGAGCTTTCAAGCCTTCACTCAACACCAAACAACACCAAGAACACTCTATATCATGAAAAATAACAAAAATAAAAGCTAGGGTCTATGACATACAACTAAACACAAGAGTTTAGTGATATCTTACATTGTTCAATGAGTTTTGGGGTAAAACCCACTACTCACCCAAGCTAGATTATACCTAAACAACAAGAACACAAAAAAACTCAACAACCTAGAAGCCATTTTCAAAAATGACATAGGGTAGAAAAACTAAAAAGCAAAGAGTGAGTTCCTTACCACTTTGTTTATCTAGAAACAACAGGCTCGACGAGAGTTTGGCGTGACCGCAAACAGCTCATCAATTGGAGTACCGTAGCTCAAGTTATGGATAAAGAAAGGAGAGAGTGAATAGTGCTCTTCTTCCTCTCTTCTCCAATAACCAGTGCCCCTTTTCTTTGTGTGTGCTGAAAAATGAGCTGAAAGCTCATTAAAATGTGCTTTTATATATTGGGCTTGGTCCAACTTAGGTCCGGTCCAACCGCATAGCATTTTTTGTTTGTTTGGCCTAACTTTAGGCCAAAACTTTTAGAATAAATGCCCGTCTTACTATTCCAAATACTTTTCTATGATTTTCTACTATTTTACTCTCTCATGCAGTACTGGACATACTTAAGCCGGTACTACCGACTAATCTACCGGTACGCATATTTACGCAAAAATTTTTAAAAGAAAATACTTTTCCACTCAGAAAAATCCACTGAATCCGAATCTCACCTTTATATTTTAAAAAAAATATTTTTATATTTTCAAACCTATTCAGGGCAGTTAAATTATTCTTACTTAAGAGGTTTTATGCGAAAACTCTGGTTCTTACATTCTCACACAGACCATTTTGCAACTCTAGAAAACTCATGGTGAATGGAATAACAAAAAAATGGACAATCACAAATAAAATTCACTCCTTCATGTATGTTCGATATAATCTCACCATTATAATACATTCGCAAGTATGCAATGCCTTCTATAATCTCAACTTCATCTAACCCAACTTTTTTTATACTACTTAGCTTGGCAAAGAAGAATGGGAGTGGGAGCGAGGTATGAATCACGGATGCAATGGTATTTATAGGCAACACTCTTGATTAAAATATTTTTTATGTACAAAACACAAGCTGCATTTTGCAGCTTTCAATAAAAATACTTCGTCCATATAAAATGCAACTTGCGTGTTGATGCTTCAAAAAATTAAACAAAAAACATAAAACGCAACCTACGCTTGGTTTCTCTCATAAAAAGAAAAAAACAAATCCTCAACAAAATAAAATGCAAGTAGCGTTTTACTTGTGTCAGAAACAAAAAAAAAATCAAAAAAAGTGAAAAAGTAAATTGCATGTTATGTTTTGTGTGTTTCAGAAAGAAAAAAATAAGCAATATAGTGAAAAAGTAAAACGCAGTCTATATTTTTTATTAAGGTTGCTCTAGTGTACAGATTCAATTTCATATAGATATACAGATGTGCCTTCTTTTTATGGAAAATGCTGACACGTGTTGTTTCTATTACGCAGGATGGAGTAGATTGTCAGGAGGTTGAAGGCGCTAATGGGAGGGTCAACTGAGCCGAGCTGGTGGCGTGAAATCTAACGGGATTTGACTGTGTTGGGATGCTGTTAGTGGGAGTTTGTTGAATTGGGCCTCGCTGGGCGTCGGAAAAAAAATTGGAGGAGAGGCAGTCAAGTTGGGTCATCGTCCCACCCTTCACCTCACATCGAAGCAACCTCCTGGTTCACACTGGCGCACAGCCACCGCTGGTCATCGCACGACCACCATCTATCGCGCAGGATTAAACTCTGTTAGGCATGGTCGGTGGTGCTCTATGTGCTTTCGAAGTCGCCAATCATCCGCTCCTTCATCGCAGCACTAGAGTGGTGGTGCTCTGACTCCGCAGCCTGGTATGTATAGCGATCTTCCCGCTATTCCTTGCCATTCATGTTAGACAAGTATGCTTACAATCTAATAACAGCCATTTTCAGACTTTCAAAAGAAATAAATTCTAGTTCCATTGGTCAGAGTGAAGGCCTGAATGATTTCTGAGTTTATTCTTGTAAGTTGTAATATGTGGTGTTAAGTTTGTATTTAAAGTTGATCTGTGTTAAAAGAAATAAGAAAATTTGTTGTCAAGTTGCTTGGTGAGGACTAGATGCAGACTCCAGATTAGGATTGAACCAGTGTAAATCATAGGTGTGTCTTTCTAAACTCTTGTCAAAATTTGTTATTCGATTCGTCTATATAACATCTAACATAATCTAACGTCAGCCTCAGTAGTGATTACTCAAAGCTTGGTCCTAGTGTCATCATCCTTTTGGATACTTTTTCTTAAAATTTGTTGGAAAACTATCTGCTCTTGTGTGAATACATCTCTCATGCGCTTAGTATGCTTTAGCCTATACGATAAGATAATGTTTGCAAGCTTAATTTAGATACTTCTTTGAAGATTTGGTAACATAAAGTGCTGATTATGTTATTGGATTGTAACAAATAGCCTTCAACCAACCTCTAATGAGGATAACTCTAAACTTGATTATCAATGGGTATTTATATTTCATATAGCTCTATCTCGTAGCATTTTTTGTGAATATCAACTCAAAATAGATTTTCTAGAGGACGTGAAGATAAAATTCTGAAGTCCAATTTTTGTTAATACAGTTTGAGATGCCTTTTTTATTTTTCAGTTTGGAATATATATCATTGATAAAAAAGTTGATGGAATTGTTCAGTGGCGGAGCTTGAAACAAATTTTTTGGGGCCAAAAATTTAATATAAAAATTTAATAATAGTATTTATATTAAAACAAAATTTATAAATATAATTATTCTTTAAGTTTGTTACTAATAAGATAATAAGTAAATAATTCTACAGATAAAAAAATATAAAATAGTTTATAATGATATTTTTCGAGTCTTTAGTGACTTGAAATCTTCAATAAATGAATCAGAACTAAACTTTTTAGTAATTTATAATATTTATTAATTTTTTTATCAATTTATACAAATACAATAATATCAATACTTGTTAAATATTCTAATATTTTTTATCATATAAAAAATTAAGTTAAATAAACAGTAAAACATAAAATAATATTAAATTAAATAAATAAATGATACCTAATTAAATAAATATAAAATACCTAATATTAAATAAATAAATAAATAAATAATTTTTATATTAGTTAAATGATCTTTTTTATTCTTATCTTTTTTTGTTAAATACCTTTTTTTATTTTATTTGTTTGTTAGATGATTTTTTTTATTCTTAATTTTTTTTGTTAGATAATTTTTTTATTTGATTTGATTTTATCTTTTAATTTTGATGTGTTGTGAAAGTCAAACAAAAACGTGAACCTGGGTGCTTTAAACTATAGTAAAATATGTGAGCCAACTAAACTATTTTTTAATTTTGGAAGAAATACTACTAATTTTTTTATAAAAAGTTTGGGAGGCCATATCCTCCATTGTCTCAACTAAATTCCACCTCTAGAACCATTCTTATGGGATGAATTCCTAGCATGAGTGATCATTTTTTGTTTGATAGATAATAAGAAAAGACATAAAAAGCAAAGAAGATCCAAACAAAAAAGAAGAACTCCAATGAAATGGGTACATCCAGAGAGGTAGTTTGGTTAATAAATACATAGTTCTTAACTAGGCACTTATATGTTACTACCCAAAGATATAATATGTTACTTAATTATAATAGTTTGCTGTTTGTGATTTTCAAAAGTTGATGAATTCTAAGGTAACAGAGTTTCAAGGCAGTTATGTCTTATTTGTGGTGTAAAATATATTCTTATCTAGGAGATATGTGATTGATGTTTTGACTGTATAGTTATATTAATTATATGTTGCATTTTTTGTGATTTTTATGTAATCAGACTAGAGAGTTGCATGGCTTAATTTGATGGATTTCAAAGCATAAGTTTAACATTGTGGGTGAAGACTCAGATGGGGTAGTTCTAATGATTGTTGCGGACATTATTGTGCGAATGACGACGAATATGATGGCGAAGTGGGCTTTGAGTCAGGGTAGATTTCGACAGTGGAGAAAAAGGTGTAGGGGATGCTGTTGATGGTAAGGGGTCGAGCGGTGCAAACGACCCGGGAGATGGTGGTCCGAGAGGGCAACTTGTTGCGGATGACTTCTTGGATAGAGAGTTTGCTTTTTTCACATCGGAGGCGTAGCCACATCCATACTAACCAAACTTATTTTTCTTTTTGCCTTCTTTTAATTAACATTAATACTTAGAAAGAAAAAATAAGTCACCGTAACACTACACACTAGACTAAAAGTTTCGCGTTCAGTAATTATACCGCAAATCAGTAACGGACACCGACAAATTTATACTGCAGTGCAAAAAGTAATACATGAAAATATTAAATTAATTTTTGTTCCTAAACTCTAAACTTCCAATCCTACCGCCGATTTTGTTCATACTAATTCCCAAAATTCAAATCCTACACTCTAAATCCTAAAATCTAAAGTATATTACTTTGAAAAGAATTTTCATTACAATTTTTTGACAAAATTAACTATGTCATACATCTATTATTAATACAACAGTACCTAACCACATATTAAATATTGTTTAAATAACATTTATTATATTAAATTAATATATATATATATATATATATATATATATATATATATATATATATTCTATTTGGGTCATAAGTTCTTCAATTATATGTTTTTCATATAACATTATTCGATCAATTTTTTGGTCTATGAATCTATTCATTGTGTCCAAAAAATATATTTTTAAACCCAACAGAGCCATCTTCTGCCACAGCGTAGGAAGCTCGACTCTGTAATGGGCACAAACTTTTCTCTACACAATTTCACACTGCACCCAGTCACATGGCTCATTAACACGTGTTGCCGCTGCCTTCTTTCCATTCGAAATTTATAAATCTTTAAAGAGCAGAAATCTGTACATTATAATTTTTCTTCTCATTAACACTATAACAGTAAAAACATTTTATATAATTTTATTTCATTGAGTTACACCATAATTATTTTTATATTTAACAAAATCAGTCTAAAATAATAATAATAATAATAATAATAATAATAATAATAATAAATATTATCAGACATAATATTAAAAAGGCAAATTCTGTAGTGTCTATAATTTTAGTGTCAAAATTGTCGAAGTTACCTTTTATGGTAAGATTTAAATATTAAAAAAATTATTTATTTTTATATTTTTTAATTTAAATATTAATTTTTATCTTTTTTTAGTAATTTAGACAAATATATATAGGCACCGTAACATACACCTATTAAAAATATAAAAGTACAATTCCTAGCGTTGAAACCAATGCCACCTAGCTACCTCCTCAATTTCATGATGGATATTTTGTATTTTTATTGTTAAATAATGGAAAAATAAGAACCGAAAGGTAAACATGAACAGCTTAGAATTTTTGTTATATATATATGGAAACTTTAGGAGGAAGGAAAAGTTTCCACTATCCAAATTTGGAAAAGCAAATGTCAATCGATTGTTTTCTAAAATAGGCAATTGAGGGTTGCACGAACACTTAGCAAATTTTAGAATCATGTCTCCACACACGCGCACACACACATACATATATAATTTTAATATGTTAACAGTATAAAAAGTTTATAAGATTATTTAATTAAATTAATTTTTTAAATATTTTTTAAAATAAAGAGCAAAAGTTAATTATTTTTATAGACGTGATAAAAGACGATTAGTTGTTAGTGTAAATTTTTATTATATTGATAATATATAAAAATTAAAATCTGATTTAATTAATGTTATGTTCCATTAGTAAAATGGTCCCATGATTAAGTGATCTGTTTATGCAATGAAAGGACAATTCGACTTTCGAATCCGCATAAACAGAATAACAACCAATGAATGCTTAATTTTTTAGTTCAATCAGTGAATACTTAAGTGAATTGAATACACGTATACTAAACTATGGGCAACTAAAGCTTAGGGTTATTCTAGAGATGATAAAAATTTTTGAAGTACGAAAATTTCTGCCAAAATAGCTCCAAAGGAAGATTTGAAGACTGAGAATTTTTTTGCAAAGATGAGATGGAGGCCAAAATATTCTTGATGTAGACGTGAAAATTCGAACAAAAATTTCTGCCCCGTCTCTGTTAATTTTTAAATTATTAAGTTTATTTAAATATTTTTAGTCATTTCATATATCATACATATATATATATTAAAAAATTTAATTCTAATTTTAAAAGTGTCTTCTTCTTTTTTCATAATATTAATATTATACTGTTTCACTCTTTAATTTCATTCTAGATCAGAACTCGCAAGTTTCAATCTTTCATAACGTTACAAATATACTCTTTATCACTCTTACTCAATACTCATTGTGTCGTCATTCTCTTGCCATCTCATTGTCTTTGATCACGACGTCTTTTTTTATTTTTACTGCTGCGTAACTATATCCTTGTATGTTATAATAATGTTTTTTTATTTTTTAAAATTATTTTTTAATCTTTTATTAAAACTTTTATAGAAAATAGAATTTCACGGAAATAAAATTCACAGAAAATGAAAATAAAAAACAATATTCTCTTCTTATGGCAAGAATTGAGGCAGAAATAAAAAAGAAATCTAAGAGTAGAAACAGAGAACAGGAAAAAATAAAAAAGAAATCTAAGAGTAGAAACAGAGAACAGGAAGGTATTTTCCATTCTCACTCTGTTTCGTCGCATCCTTAAGTTTTTTTTTTTTTTTAGAATAAAGTATTTGAAATACTTTTTGATAGTGCGAAGATGAGAACACACCTCAAGAAAACCCCCCGGGGGCCGGCGGCAAAATAAATAAGTAAATAAATAAAATAGAATAGAAAAACATAAACAAATTCATGTCGCGGAGGTAAGAACAAAATGGCTTCTAGTTAAAGAAACTCCACCCTCTCCCCCTTTTCCAATACTAGAATAACTTGTGTTCTGAGAGAGTAGTTTTATTCTGAAATGACAATCGGCACTCATATATTCTTCACAATATATATAATAAAAAAGATTGAGTGAGTTTAGGCAGGTACGTTAAGTCCTCTAAAACTAAGGAATAAATATACCCCGGATTCGATTAACATCTATGGATATATTTACATATTGACTTCATGAAATAAGCCTTTACAATAATTGTAATATTATACGTGTTTATAACACAAAGCACAAGTAATAAAATAATTTTAAAATTTTATTTTTTATTTAAATTTTATTTAAATAATATCAATTATTTGATCTAAATATTTGAGTGCAATAGTAAAAATAAATTTTTTCCGATGATACTATATGCTATAATATAAGTGTCTCGATATACAGTGATTGATCCAGAAAATTTTGATAGTGGTGATAAAATTTATATAACATGATAATAATTTTTATAATAAAAATAATATATAAAAAATTAAATATTAAATTATCTATTAACTATTATATATTTGCGTATAAATACATGTATTATTTAATTTATTTTTAATATATATTTTATATTTAATATATATTTTATATGGATAGTTATTTTTTATGTATATGTAACATGATTATTATAAAATATGATTATTATAACATGATTATTATAATTTTTTATTTTGTCATTATAAAATATGATTAGTCTTTAAAATATTTAATATACAAATTAAAATATTAAAATAGTAATTTAAATAATAATATATAATTTAAAATTCTATTATTTTAGGTTTTATATGTTTAAAAAATTAAGTAATTTTTCTCTTAACACTACTATCAAAATTTCTCTTTCTATATATATTACTAAGTAATTATTTAAAAATTCACTTCCCAACCCAATTAGAAGCCGACTCTTATTGATATTCATAATTAAAAAAGTTCTTTCAATTAATATAGTTGCTACGCAAAAATTAAAGTTAATTTCAAAAAAAGATAAATAATATTCTTTTGAGTTGATTTTTAAGAAAAAACACTAATTTCATTTAAATCTGAGAATTGATCATTCTAACGAATATCTATTATGAAATTTTTAAATTGACGATTAAGTACCAAAAATTAAATAAAAATTTATTATGGGAAAAATTTAATAATCCAATAGGGACAAATAAATATTATTATCATATACTACTAAAAAAAATCTAAATTGTATGCTTGGAACCGTCCATGGATATATATATATATAATATGAGATTATTTGTTATATAATTTTAAATTTAATTATATTTTAAATTTAAATATTTTAAATTTTATAAATTATATCACAACTTAATTTAATATAAAATCAATCAACATCTTGTTCAAACTTAGAATTCAATTTTAAAATTAAAATAACTAATTATTCTTAATTATATTATTATTATTATTATTATTATTATTATTATTATTATTATTATTATTATTATTATATTCTTAGAGCTAATAAAAAATATAATAATATTTTATTTAAATTAATATAATTAATTATTTGATCAAAATTAAAATAATAATTAAATAATTCTTTAGTAAAGGTTAAATACTCATTAGACCCATATGTTTAATACTAAGCGCATAGTAAATTAGTCATATTAAAGTTACTAATTAAAATTGGTGTCTAGCAACACTCTTCGACAATCAAATAGTATGAAATTATATTTTTACTAAGAACTCAAGAAGAATAAAGTATAATTTCTTCCATCATTTTAGTTCTTGATTAATCCTTAAAATATGATTTAATTGTCAAACTCTGACTTATTACTATTATTATAATGAACTATTAATAACTTAAGAAACTCATTTATTCATTCATTGAATCTTCTTGTTAGCCAAGACTTTTATTTACTCCAATCATTGTAATCTTAGAACTCAAATTCTTTACCAAGAGTTGACAATTTTCTTATTCACTAATCATTAATTTCACAATTATTTATTCATATACAATATCCATTCAACTAGCACGCTAGGATATTAAATAACTAGAATTAAAGTATAATAAATATATTATTGCTTGTTATGACAGTCGTAAGACAAATGAAATTTTATTACTATATTCATCTTATATAAAAATATCCTATTGACAAATATCGATAATCATAATCATTAAAAATGTTCAAAGTGAGTCAATTCAATAGTCATATCAGTATATACACAATCTATATATATAATTTAATAAATGAGATCTATTAATTTTTATCCTCTATATATATATATATATATATATATATATATATATATATATATATATATATATATATATATTCGGATTATTAACGTCTCTTTTAATAATTTTATACCCATGAATAATTTATATTAAATTATAAAAATTTTATCTTTTAATATTATGATTATTATTATTATAATAATAAATTTAATAAAAAATTTTATTGTATTAACTTTTTAATTAAATAATATATATAATACCAATAACAAATTATTTAACACATGATAAACTAAATTATAATCATACTACTTATTTTCATTCTCAGCAACAATGACAAAAAGGACTCAAATTCACGTCCTTCTGAAATAGTAATGAATAAAATGATTTTTGAAATATCACATTTGGATTAATTTATTAGTTCTTAAAAGATCAAGTATCTTAAATTACTCGAGATTTTATTATAAAATGATTTACAACACTTTTTATTATTTAATTGATGGAGAAATTTATCCAACTAATAATTTTATCTTTGAGAGACCAATTATTTGATGCCTATGACGATCTTTCGAAATTATGTTGATGTTTAGATAATTTTTTATGACTATATTTACTATTAATCCTTTTAAAATTAAATATGTTTCAAATTTTTGTTGTCTGTATCAACATTCGTTAGCTGCTAAATGCTAGGTTATTATTTAAACCATTTTTTAATGTTTAATTATTCTATTAATTTTTATAATTTTATTATATTTTTAATTAAATTTTTATAATTTAAAATTTGTAATTTAATCTCTATTCTATAAAAATTTATAATTAATTTCTTATTAATTATTATTTTTCATAAGAAAAGTAACAATCTTAATTAGAATATTTTACAGGTCATTTTATATTAGGGAAAAAGACAGATAGGTCCCTGACTTTTTAAATTTTTGACAAATACATCCCTGACAAAATTTAAATACAAAAAAGTCTCTGACTTCAACAAACGGAGGACAATTTAGTCCTTCCGTCTATTTGCCTCTCATACACCTAACAGAACTGGCTGACGTGGCTAAAACGGTATACAGGTGTCCGTTACGGTGCCACGTTGGAAGGGGAAAAAAGTTCGAAGGACAAATAAGTCCTTGACGTCATTTTACAAATAAAGTTCGAAAGACAAATAGATCCTTGAGAAATTTTTTTTTCATTATACTTCTATTATGCTTCTATTATGAGAATTTAGTTTATAAAATTAGGCTAATTTTTTTTGTATGAAAAAAATATTGGTGTTTTTGTTGAAAATTGGAGAATGTGGTGTAATTATAGATGGGTGGATTTTTTTTGTGGGAAGTCAACACGTGGGAGGCGTGGTGAACACGTGGCATCATTCTGGCCAACACGTAGGGGTGTGTTGAACACGTGGCAGCATCTTAGCCAACACGTGGGGCGTGTTGAATAATTTTCACAATACTGTAATACACTTCAAATGTCAATATTCAACCAAAACACCAATTTTCTTTCCATATTAAAAATAATTTCTGATAAAATTATGCTTATATTTTGAAATCTAGTTAACTTGTTTTATTCTACAATTTAAATTATTTGTATTAAAATTGTAGAAATTGGGCTTGTTATGTTTCTACTCTTTTTCTTAAATTGCATTAGTTTAGTTTTAGTACATTTGTGTATTATATTAGAATTTGTTAAATTGCATTAATTCAGTTTTCATCATACCAGTGGCATTAGTTAGCATCAGTTCATTTATGCATCAAGTTAGCATTAGTTTATTTGTGCATTATTCATGTATTAAGTTAGCATTAGTGCATTTGTGTATTATATTAGAACTAGTATTTTTATGCATAATAACATTACGAGAATATATTTTTTTTAATTATAGTTCACTTTGTTCTAACAGTATAAATTATGCATGACACAAAATATTTATAAAATAAAACTACTTTTACAAAAAAGTCGTAAGTTGACAAAAATTTCTGACTAAGAAGACTAAGATATCTGCAAATAAAAAATTAAATAATAAAATTTTTAGTTATTATTTTTATATAAAAAGTCTAATTTTTTATTAGTAATTAATTTTAACATTCGTTATCTAAAATTTAAAATAATTTAATGTGTATAATTTTACATTTAAAATATTTTAATTGTAAAAAAATATCGAATGACATATTTTGATTTGTCAAATTACTAATATAAAATATAATTATATATAGAGTAAAAATAGTAGAGAGAAATATAAAAATGGAGAGAGGTAGATGAGAGAATTTAGGAAATGAGTTTATTAATTTTGAAAAAAAATTTTTAAGGACTTATTTGTCCTTCGAACTTTTTTTCCCTTCCAACGTAGCACCGTAACGGACACCTGGACACCGTTTCAGCCA
Source organism: Arachis hypogaea (assembly GCF_003086295.3). NCBI lineage: Eukaryota > Viridiplantae > Streptophyta > Magnoliopsida > Fabales > Fabaceae > Arachis > Arachis hypogaea. The sequence continues at coordinate 71,843,971 of NC_092041.1, read as the reverse complement.
CGTCAGCCAGTTCCGTTAGGTGTATGAGAGGCAAATAGACGGAAGGACTAAATTGTCCTCCGTTTGTTAAAGTCAGAGACTTTTTTGTATTTAAATTTTGTCAGGGATGTATTTGTCAAAATTTTGAAAAGTCAGGGACCTATTTGTCTTTTTTCCTTTATATTAAACACAAAAACAAATATTTCAAAAAGAATTTGTATTTAAAAAAATGATAGAAAAGACTTAAAAATTTTATTTAATATAAAAATTCAATAATAAATTTTTAAATTATAAAGACTTAACTAAAAATTAAGTAAAATTATAAAGACTAAAAAGAGTGATTTATTTTCTTTTAATTTAGTGGTGCTCCTTTAAATTGTGCTTTTGTTCTTAAGAATTTCCGAAAACAATTAAAATAAAGACTATGGGGAGAAAGTTAGGAGAATCACACGCCCAAAAACAGAAATTGAATAATTGTGTTCATGCAATTAAGGAAGGTTCTCTACGCAAGGCATTCAACAAATTAAAATTTATCCACGTCCATCTACATGAATGGTACTATTGCCATTTATACTAAAGATCGTGGTAAACTTGGATATGTTCAAGAAGCAAGACATTCTTAGAATTTTTTCCTTTTAATTTTTTATTAATTTAATTAAATAATGATATTATTACTTGAACATAATTTTTCTTAGACACTTTAGTGTACGTTGATAACAAATAAAACGTATCTATCTTTTTCAGAAAATTTAATGAAAAGATATATAACTATTTTTAAGTGTTTTTAAAAATATATTCAAATAATACTATTTTATTATTAATTAATTAATTAATTAATTAAACATATGAAGGCTTGATTACAACTTGCAAAAAGACCTATATGGAGCGTCACACATGATGCTTTTCTCACCTGAGCTGGGGAGAAAATTAAAATGGCTTTTATTGGACGAATTCATTGGCCAAGAATACGGCCAATCAAGAACCGATTCCGAAGGGTCCCAATTGTGGGTGTATGAGCAGCGAAATGAGCAAGGAAAAAAGAAATTCTTTCATACATAATTACTTTATGCACAGGATATTATTAATTAGATGTCTAATATTATTTAGGGATGCAATGATAAATCTCTTTGTAAAGTTATATTAGAAATACTTAATTTTTTGAGCTAATTTTAAAGTTGAATTACATGTATCTAATACATAAAAATATGAAAATTCAATTATTTACAATTATAAAGCTATTCATGTACCTATTTTTAAGGGGGAGAAAAAAGTTTAATGTGAGATTGTGAATACAGTAAATTATGTGTATGTCACCTATCTGAACCTCGAATTAGATTTAATTAGATAATCTCTTATATTTTATTAGAATTGAATAAACTTAATTATTCTAAAAATTAGGATAAGAAATATTTTACATTTATAAATATTTTAAAATTTATGACAATATTGTAATAATATTAATAAATGCAAATAATTTATGACAATATTAGATGTAAAACTTGTAATAATATTAATAACTGCAAATAAAAAGAGGAGTATGAAGTTTTGAACATATAAATATATCAGGAAAAATGTTGTATACTATCAAAATTATTATTGGAATAAATTTAACGGTATAAATTTTATCGGTAATTATTTATCAACAAATTTTTTTGTCCGTCATTAATTACTAACGGATATTAACTTTTAATTGGCAAAATTCTAGAGTTTGTTATTGTCGGATTTATTCCTCGATAAATCCGATAGTAATCTTAAATTTTATTTTTTAAATTTTATTTTAAAAATTTAATATATAATTTTAAATGGTTAAATTCAATAATTTTTAAACTAACAAAATTCAAAATTTACAATTTTATATAATAGTTTGTTTATAATATTTTGTTAAAAGTTTACAAATAAATTCACGCATCAAATTTTAAAAATAAAGAAGAAAAATAATAATTACTCGTGTATGAAAAAAAGTAGTACTATAAACATATATTCTAAATCTGAAAAAGATGAACTTACATAAAGTTTGATATGAAAAATAAGATATCTCATGGAGACTAAGTAAATTATATAGTTTTTTTGGTGTCTTGTAAATTGTATAGTTGAGACTCTTTAGACAATAAAATATTGAAAAAAATTAATTACACAAATGGTATATCTGTTTAAGATTCCAAGTAATCTACTAACTTGAATATGTATGACTCACAAATAGTATATTTATTAACTCGTTCATATATTCAAATGAGTAAATTGTAACAAATTTAATAAAATTAACAACAATCAACTCAGCCAAATTAATTCAAAAAAATAATTAACTCAGACAACAATAAACTCAAAAACTTAACAACAATCAATAATTTTAATCAATAATTAACTTAAAAAATTAACAAGCTAAAATTAATTCAAAGAATTAACAATAATCAACACTAATTAACTCAGAAAATAATTAACTCAGACAACAATAAATTCAGAAAATTAACAACAATCAATAATAAGTTAATAATTAACTTAAAAAAATTAACAAGATAAAATTAACTCAGAAAATTAACGATAATTAACACTAATTAACTCAGAAAATAATTAGTTCAGACAATAATAAACTCAAAAAATTAACAATAATCAACAATAAGTCAATAATTAACTTAAAAAATTAATAAGCTAAAACTAACTTAGAGAATTAGCAACAATAAATACTAATTAACTCAGAAAATAATTAACTTAGACAACAATAAATTCAGAAAATTAGCAATAATCAACAATAAATTAATAATTAACTTAAAAATTAACAAGCTAAAACTAACTTAGAGAATTAACCATAATAAACACTAATTAACTCAAAAGATAATTAACTCAGACAATAATAAACTCTAGAAAATTAACAATCATCTAAAACACCGTCAACTCAAAATAAACCCTAAATTATACCCTACCTAACCTAATATTATTTAGTTTCTAATTACACTAAATTAATATAACAAACCCTAATCACACACTTCTTTAAAATTTTTAATCAATAATTTAATAAAATACCTAACAAAATTCTAAATAAAAAATCTGAAAAAATACAAAAATTATAAAAAAAAAATTACCTTTGATGGTGGCTACAAAATAGTGAAAGTGTAGTGGTGACAGAAGACAACAGTAAAACCTATAGTGGTAGAGCTAAAGTTTAGTAACATAACAAACAACCAAAAAAAATGGAGAACAACCTTACTTTGGCCGGTAGACCTCAGTCACGGTGATGGCGACGACCTCCAATCGATGGCAAGGGACACCAACAGCAGCAACACGACGGCTTTCCACAAAGACTCCAACAGCAGTGACGATCTGCGACGACAATGTTGCTTACCAGTGGCGACGGCACACCCTTTTTCATTGGACCAAAGGGAGAGAGATGAGAGAGAAGAAGAGAAGAGAGAGAGAAAGAGAAAGAGTTTGCAAAAATAAGGAAGAATGATTTCACGTTTAAATTTTATCCCAAATTTATCATTGGATTTACCGGCAGAAAAAACCGACAATAAAATGTTCATCGTTGTCTAAACGATGCATTTCGATAAATCTTGTTACTATCGGAATTTTCTGACGGAAAATCCGACGATAAATTTGGCGCTAATAAAATTTTCGCACCTCTATTTCTATCGGATTTAGCGGCGAAATTTTAAATCCGACAATAACTTATTCAATGGACAAATTTTTAATCATATCTGTCAAAAATTTCATTATTAAATCCAACGATAAGTCACCAAAAAAAAAATCCAACGATAACGTCTATTGCTATATTTGTCAGTAAATCTAACGATACTCAATATTTTTTATAGTGTACGTTGATGCAATATTTTTATTTTTTATTTATCCAATATCTGAATATATAGCGCAAATATAAACTAGGTTTGAACTTTCGATCAATTTTAAGGGTGACAATTGTAAAATAAATTCAATAAGTTATTCCTACTCTATCGCACTACAATAAAAATTTCTTTTAATTGGTAAATTTTTAGTAGCTATAATATAATATATAATTATTATATATTTTATTTAATTTATATTTTTGTGATAATTATATATTTTTATATCATTAAATAATTATTGTTAAAATTTTTTAACGATAAAATATAAAATAATTAATATTTAATTGTCAATAAATATACTAATAATTATTTTTATTGTTATTAAAAACAAAATAAATTACCTCTAAAACTTTTTTTTTTTAGTAGCATCGTTAGTGGGGTGATTTGAAAAAACTCCTCTGAACCGAAAAAAAATCGTAAGATAATAAAATAGCGAATTAATCATCATTAAATTTTTTATTTATATTATGAGTGATTTTTTCTATTTTGATCTAACAATATGATTAGATACTTAATTAATTTTTTATTTTACCAATTTTTATATAACATTAGAAAAAAAATTACATAAGTGATTGATCAAATATAACTAGCGCTATACAAAATGGATAGTAAAAGCAAAAAGGACGAAGTTTAATTTGTCCCGCATAACATCATAAGATGAGTAGAATAACGATTTAAAGAGAAACATATCGGAGAGACACTTCTCTTGCAATGAGGCAAATTAAAGAGACAGCATTTTATGTGAGGAGTGGTGGGAGCATATGATTTGTTTCAGCCCTCATCGACCCAATTATTAGAATAAACAAATGATATCTTAGTGTGTAGTAACACATGTATTCACAAAAATGAATATTAAAAACACATAGCTGGAAGATTCTCTTGATAGAGACATTATAAATACGGAACTCGAGTGTACTTACTTTCCTCAAGCTAAGCTAGTAATTGTATTTGTATCTCTCACTCTTTATTAATTTCCTCTATCTTCTTCTTATTTGCTTGTTAATAAGAATTATATTATTCTCCTAATGGCAAGAATAATGTCATCAGAGCCTTTAATTGTAGGGAGAGTGGTAGGAGATGTTCTTGATCCATTCAATGCAAGCATAAGGATGAGTGTTAGTTATGGGAACAGGCAAGTGTACAATGGCCATGAGTTCTTCCCCTCCACAGTCACCTTCAAGCCCAAGGTTGAGATTGGTGGAACTGAATTGAGGCCCTTCTTTACACTGGTTGGTACCTCTATATATATATATACTCCTCTCATCTCTTCTTCTTTTGTTCCTTTTTCTCTTTATAGGTTTAAAAATGGGAAAATCTTTGGCAGTTTGGCTGTTGTTATTATCTTTATATAATAATAGTAATAGTAGCTGGCTCTATTATAATAGCTGGTGGCTACTTCTACGAGAATGTCTTCGTGTAAAGACAATATATGAATTATTAGATGATGCAGTTAAACAGTTCATAATATCATCTACGTTTTCATAGAAGTAGCCAACACTAATACGGTCAGTAGTATTATGATACATATATATACGTAGAATGTAAATGTCTCTCTTTTGGGTTGCAGGTCATGACTGATCCGGATGTTCCTGGCCCTAGTGATCCTTATCTCAGAGAGCACTTGCATTGGTAAAACTTAATTAAATTTTTACTACATGAAAATTAATTAGGGTAACAACTAAAACCAAAATAAAACAGCTGTTTATTACAAACACATAATGCATCATTTGGTCATATGAAAGAGACACACATATTATCACGATTCATAGGCATGCATTAATTTCACATAGCTAGAGGTGTATCTAGATCTCTAAGAGTCAAGCATATTAAAAAAATTGAAATATATATCTGCAGGATAGTTACAGACATTCCAGGCACAACAGATGCCACATTTGGTAGGTCTCTCATTCCTCTTTTGATATCTATGGACACTACAAGACTGAGAAATAATAATAATGATGTTGATGTATGTTTAATTATTTGTTTTAGGGAAAGAGTTGGTGAGCTACGAGATGCCAAAGCCTAACATTGGGATCCATAGGTATGTTTTTGTGCTCTTCAAGCAAAAACGAAGGCAGTGTGTTAGCACCATTCCTTCTTGCAGGGATCACTTCAACACCCGCACTTTCGCCGCCGATAACGACCTCGGCCTCCCCGTCGCTGCCGTCTACTTCAATGCTCAGAGGGAAACCGCTGCCAGGAGGCGTTAATTAATTAATTAAGAAGTAGCTAGAGATCCAAGTGTGTCTGAATGAAAAATAATTTACTTGTGTTGCAGAAAAAAGGGAATCATTTCTTTTTTGACTATCATGTATGTATGTATGTATGTATGTATGTATGTATGTAGAAGGGTTACTTTTTCATTATCACATATATGCTGTGTGTTTTAATTTCCATGGTATATACGCCATGTCGTTTCATCTAATCATAATAATTACTACTTTAGGATTTGCTTCCCATCTTAGCTTGTTTCTTTTGTCTATTATTTTTCCTTCATTAAAACCAAATCTATGTATGTTCCCGCTTTATACAGTCAAGGATGCATTATTCACTTAGCTTGTTTTATCTGTTTGTGATTATATGTATTCCGAACTAAATGTCAACAATGGCGTCTACATACATTATTATTATTACCTGAAATTATAATCATGTGTTTTCAGATTGACAATTTGACATCCATATATCTTTGGGGTACATACCCATCCCCCTCTCAGAAACGTAATAATGAGTATGCAGTTAGTTTTCTTTTTTAATCCAAGAGATGAACATGCAACCCCTAGGGCTTTAAAAAAAATGGTTTTATTTAATTTATTTGATTTTTGAGACGATAAATATTTGAGTTAATAAAATGTAATATTACATAATTAAATATTTATGTTATAATAATAATAATAATAATAATAATAATAATAATAATAATAATAATAATAATAATAATAATGACTATGCAGAGGAAAAGATTCAAGAATTTGACGGTATCAAGTACCTCCACCTTCTTCACCACCAAATGGTTTGTCTTTTCCTCTCTTAATAATATAAGAAAAATGTTTGGGAAACAAAAATTTTCAACTTAATACTGTCAAAAGTTTTTAATTTTGGTTTTATTTATGTTAGGGAAAAATATAGGTAGACACTAAAAATACTAAACAATGTGAATAATAAATATATCGGATGTTCATTTTACTAGATGTATAGATAATTATTCTAATATTAAGATTTAAATGAATAATTTAAAGGTGCAATGTATTTTAATTTGATTAATAATTATTTATATTACTTAAAAAAATTATTAGTTACCTAATATAACCCTATTATTATTTCTATACTTCACTCTTTTAAGATATCACGCGCTACTCATATTTTAATTTGTCATTAATTGAATAATTTTCTTATACACTCATTATAATTAAAACTAATGAAATAATATCTTTTAATTTAATTGATAGTAAACTATTAATATTAATTTATTTTTTTAAAAACATTAGCAAAAATATTATTCTATTTTTCTAATAATACATTGATAATATTGACTATGCATTTAGTGTTATTTAAAAAATAATAATTTAATTCTTTTAACTAAAGATTTAGATAGTAATAACCTATATACAGTAATAATAACCAAGGTCATTGGTCCATCTCCCTAATGGAGCTGATGGAGTCTTTCTCCACTGCAAGTAATGCCCTATGTATGAATAGGGTGTTCATGATTTAATTTTTTTATAATCTGGAATTGTATTAAACTATTTTAAATAGTTTAGAAATCGAATTAAACTATTTTATTACATTAAAAAATTAATTTTAAACCAGTTTATAATATAATATATCAATTTAACGTAATTTATAAAAATAAAATCAATTTTAATTAAAAAAATCAGTTTAAACTAGTTTATAAGTTAAAACTAATTTTAACATATAAAAAATTAGTTTTTACATCATTTTTCTTCTTCCACTTTTTTTCTCCCTCCTCTCTCTCTTTCTCCCTCCTTCTCTCCATTTCCTTTTCTCTCTCTCTTCTTTTTTCTCTCTCTCCTTTTCTCTTTATCCCCTTATCCTCTTTTTCCCCCTTCTTTTTCTCTCCATCTCCCTTTTCTCTCCATTCTTTCTTTTTTTTCTCTCTTTCTCTCTTCTCTTTCTCTTCCTCTCTCTCTCCTTCTCCTCTTTTTTTTAAAGAGGTATTAAAATTTAGATAAAAAATTTAGAAGAAGATGAAGGTTAGTTTGAAGAAGAGAAGAGTGGTTAAAGAAAGAGAGGTTGAGAAAAGTTAGATCTACAATTTGAATCTGCATTCCGTATCCAATCAACTAAACTGTGTAGTAAAAGTGTAATCCCTTTTATAGCTACAATAGTGTAAAATTCTAGAAACATATGAAAGCTCAGTATATAACTACACACAAATAATCTCACTAACTTCTAGAAGTTGACCTCTAACTGATTCTTAACTAACTTCTTTAAATAGAAAGCACAGCACAAACTCAACAGTAAAGGTGCACAGTAAATCCTCTAGCTTACTTAGTAGTAGTTCAACACTCCTATCATCATCTTCACTTTTCTTTTCTGATTTTTCTGCAAAAAAAAAAAAAACAAAAAATCTTTTTACAATAGTTCAACCCTCCTTATCATCATCTGCTACTGTCACTGCTTTGTTCTCTTAGCTGTTCTGCCTCTTTTTTAAACTCTAACTTAGCAATGCCAAGCTTGGCTCTGAAGTGTAAGAAACTTTCTGAGGGTACAGCTTTTGTTAGAATATTTGCCATTTGGACTGTCCCTGAAATGTGGCTTACCTTGACAGTTTTGTTATTCGCATGATCTCTCACAAAATACAAATTTATTTCAAAATGTTTTGACTTAGAATGAAGTATTGGATTGGTAGTTAATAGTACTACGCTCAAGTTATCACAATACATCAGTGATGCTTCTTTTAGTGAGAATTGCAACTCAACCATTAAGTTCTTTATCCAGAGTAGCTCTGCCACTAAATCAACCATACTCCTATACTCTGCTTCTGTACTGGACCTTGCCACTGCTGTTTACTTCCTTGAAGCCTAAGAGATCAAATTAGAACTAAAAAGCATACAATATCCACTTGTGGACTTTCTATCATCAGGGTCTCCAACCCAATCTGAATCACAGTAAGTAGTCACTTGCATCAAACTATCTTTGTTAAATTGCAGACCATAGTTTCTTGTCCCATTGAGGTACGAAGTATCCTCTTCACCATTCTCCAATGAGTATCCAGGGGGCTGAACAAATTGCGATAATTTGTTGACATTGTAGAAAATTTTTGGTCTAGTTACTGTCAGGTACTATAGGCTCCCAATTACAGACCTATAGAGTTGAGGATCACCAAAGCTTGAACCCTCAAAGGCTAAGAGCTTCATAGTGGATGGAATGGGTGTGTGGCAACTTGTACACCCAGCCATATTATCTTTCTTCAATACTTTTCTAATGTACTTTGTTGTGATAGGATCAAGCCTCTAGTTCTTGTTTTTGTCACTTGAACTCCTAGAAAGTAGTGAAGATCACCTATGTCTTTGAATGAAAATCTAGCATTCAGCTTCCTGATCAATTAGCTCTTCTATATGTTGTTCAGACTCACCAGTGATGATGATATTATCTACATATACCAGTACAAAAGTCTTTATCCCACTTACATTTTACAAAAATACTGACACATCCAATTTTTTTTGCTTGGAAACCAATTTCAGCCAATCCATTCTCTTGGGGCTTGTTTCAAATTGTAGAGAGCCTTTGTTAGTTTGCACACCAGTGAGGAATCACCAATTTCATATCCTTTTGGTTATTTCATGTATATCTCTTGCACCAAATTTTCATGTAAAAATGCATTATTAACATCTAGTTGTTTGATCACCCAAGACCTGGCTAGGGCAATTGATAGGAGTAACCTAATTGAGGTAGGCTTTACCATTGGACTATATGTCTCAGTAAAGTCAAAGCCAGGCCTCTGTGCATAATCCTATGCTACCAACCTTGCTTTGTACTTTTGTAGGGACCCATCTGAGTTGTATTTGATCCTGAAGACCCATCTGCTCCCTATTGCTTCTCTGTTTTGAGGAAAAGTGACCAGCTCCTAAATTTGTTTTTCATCAATGCTGCGTATTCTAGATCCATTGCTTCCTTTCATTGTGGTGAATTGGGGACTTGCTGCATACTTCTTGGTTCTACACTTGCTTGAAAAGCTCTTGGCTTGAACACAATAGCCTTGCTTCTAGTAATCATTGGATGTGAACTACTTGCTGCATAAGAGAGTTCTGATTCAGAGAGAGGCAGCACAATTTCTATATCATTGATTAATACTGGAATTGGAGTTGCTGACGCTGCTATTGGTCTTTGTTGAGGTGATTCTGTCCTGATTGAATTTGTTACTATTGAATTTGAGACTGTTGCTGTGCAATTGGTACTATTCTACTTATTTCTTCAATTCTGAGGTTACTTCTTGGAGAGACACTTGAAGATTGGGATTCAGGTTGACTGTTGTCTTCTGCCTGAATTACTATTAGAGGGTCTTGATGTTGCTGTGTGACTTCAATAATGCTTGGAATTGTTGGAATACTTGAAATTGCTGGGCTTGAAGCTTCTGAACTATATGCATTGTTGACTTCCTTTTCTGCATCTTTAAAGGAAAACCTATTTTCAAAGAAAACAACATGAGGAGTTATGATAACTCTTCCTTGCTGAGTGAGGCACTTGTATCCTTTGTGAGTAATACTGTATCCAATAAAAGTACACGGAAAGGACCTGAAATCAAGCTTGTGTTTGTTGTAACATATTTATAAACTTTGCTGCTGTAGTAAACGCCTCACCCCAAAACTTTGTAGGCATTGAGGCTCCTACTAGCACTGTTAGGCCCATTTCAACTACATGCATGTGCTTTCTTTTTGTTGAACCATTTTGTTAGTGGACACGAGGACAAAAGAAATTATGCTAAATTTTTTTTTCCTGCAATGCCTTTGACAAACTAACATATTCAGCTGCATTGTCGCTTTGAAGCATTTTTAATTTTGTATTTAATTGTAGTTCAACCAATTGTTGGAAGTGATTAAAAAGTGCTTAAGCTGAGCTCTAGATTTAATAAGATATAACCATGTAAACTTGAAGAATGCATCAATAAAATTCACAAAATACCGATTTTTATTATTATCAACTATGGGTAATGGTCCTCATATGTGTGTGTATACAAGTTCAAAAGGACTAGAGTACACTATTTGTGAAGTGGGTAAAGCGAGCTGGTGTGACTTTCCTATGCAGCAAGCTGTGCAACTTATTTGACAACTGATTAAAACTGGAATGTTACAAGCATTTAGGACTTTTGACACAACATTATGACTCGGATGTCTTAATCTAGCATGCCAGATTTGAAGGTTGGTCTTGTTGTTGAGAGAGGTATGATAGGCTGCTGGTGTGTGTATTGTGGTAAATTTGAGAAATTTATAGAGGCCTTTATCAACCTTCCCTTGAAGCACACTTTCTTTAGTTTTCTGTGATTTAATGCAACACTTATCAGCATGAAATTCAAAGAAAACTTTGTTATCATAACTGAATTTATGTACACTCATTAAATTCTTTGTGATTTCAGGTACAAACAACAGTTTTATTAACACAAATAATCTAGAGCTAAGTCAGATTTAAAGCGCGAATTACCAACTGAGTTGATTTGAAAACCCGTCCCATCTCCTATCACAACTTGTTCACCACCAACATATTCCTCTTTCTTCATCATATTTTGTTCATCATACGTCATGTGGTGTGTGGCTCCTGAATTAGGATACTAATTTGGGTCTTGAATGGTTGCTGGTGTGGCTAACACATTGCTGAAGTTGGCTTTAGGTTGGTTAATTTGATTGCTATAGTCTCATTCATATGGCTCTTCACTATATTTGTACCAACAAGTCTTGGCTGTGTGACTAATCTTGTCACAAACATGACATTGTGGCCTTTCATATTGTTCTCTTCCATCATTCATTATGCCTCTTCCATACTATCCTCTTCCGTATTCATAGTGAGGCTATTCTTGTATTTCTCTATTCTCAGTGTATTGGCCTGACATTCTTCTTCCTCCATTCTACAGATCTTCCATTGTTCTGCCTCCTCTGCTCATTCTTCCTGTTCTTCCACAAAAATTGCCTCTAAAGTTATCTCTTGCTGCTGAATTTTGAGAAAGAAACTGGCTCTGTTGATTTTGTGAATATTGTGAATGTTGAGTTATATTCGCTTGCACAAAGGTTTCAAATCTTCTAAATCTTGTTAGCATACTCTCATGAGCTAACATCAGCACTTCTAATTTTCTTACAGTTATGCTATGTGATCTTGCTAAGACTGAGATCACCACATTATCATACTCCTCAGTTAAGCCGTGTAGAATTGCATTAGTATGGTCACTTTCTTTCATTTATTCACCTACAGAGGCTAATGCATCTATAGTACTTTTTATTGACAATACATACGTAGTAACTGATACACCTATTTGAATAGTACTTAATTTGTTCTTCAACTACATTTTCTTGGCTTTAATTTGAAAAGAGAAATAATCTTCTAACCTTTTCTAGATCTAATGGGTAAGTGTACAACCAACCTTTTTTGTAGTGAAAGAATTTGACATAGAAGCCAGCAACAAACACTTCAAAAGAGCATCTAGTCGTTTCCACTTCTAAAACTATATTTACCGAGCCATCAACAAAGAAAACTTGAGGAATATCTTTTCTAGTAAGGTGATTCAGCATGTCATTACCTTAAACTATTGATTCTGCCTGATCTTTCTATTGTAGATAATTATTTTCATCCAATTTCATTTATATTGGAGTTGCAACTAAGTTCTACGCCATTGTTCTTGAGATCTGTACTACTGTTTGCGAAGTTGTGGTACCTCAGCTCTGATACCATGAAGAGGTATCAGAATCTGGATAAAAGATTTAGAAGAAGATGAAGGTTTGAAGAAGAGAAGAGTGGTTGAAAAGAGAGAGGTTGTGGAAAGTTAGAACTACAATCTGAATTTGCATTCTGTATTCAATCAACTAAACTGTGTAGTAAGGGTGTGATCCCTTTTATAGCTATAACAGTGTAAAATTCTAGAAGCCTCTAAAAGCTCAACATACAAATAACACATAACTAATCTCACTAACTTCTAGAAGATAACCTCTAATTGATTACTAACTAACTTCTTTAAACAGAAAGCACATCACTAACTCAACACTAAAGGCGCACAACAAATCCTCTAGCATACTCAGTAGTAGTTCAACACTCTTATCACTCCCTTCCTCTCTTTTCCTTTTATCTCTCTTCCTATCTCTTTCTCATTTCTCTCATTTTTCCGTCTTCTCTCTCCTTCTCTCCCTTTCTCGGTCTTTTTTTCTTTCTCTTTTTACTATTTCTCTCTCCTTTTCTTTCCAAAGAGAGATAGAGAGCAAGAAGAGAAAAGAGAAAAAGGAGAAAGAAAAGAGAGAGAGGAGGAGAGAAAGAGAAAGGAGAGAGGGAGAGAGAGAAAGGAGGGAAAGAGAGAGAAGAGTGAGAAAAAGAGAGAAAGAGGAGGAAAAGAAAGGAGAGAGAGAGGAGAGAAAGAGGAGAGAAAGAAAAGAGAGAGAGAGAGAGAGGAGGGGAAGAAAGGGGAGAGAGATGAAGAGAGAGAGGGAGAGAGGAAGAGAGAATAAGGGGAGAAAGTGGGAAAGCAGAGAGAGGGAGAGAAGAAGGGGGAGAGAAAGGACAAGAGAGAGAGGAGGGGGAGAAAGAGGAGAAGGAGAGAGAGAGGAAGAGAGAGAAAATAGGGAGAAAGAAGAGAGAGAGAAAGCAAAAGAGAGAGAGGGGAGGGAGGGAGAGACGAGGGGGAAAGAGGGAGAGAGGAAGGGGAGTGAGAGTATATAAAAACTAAAAACTAATTTTGGAGTGTGAATAAATCAGTTTTATTTGGTTTAAAACTAAATTGAACCATAAAAACTATAGTTTCAGTTTAATTTTTTATTTGAAAAAATTTGTTTATTTTAATCAATTTTAGTTCAGTTTCAGTTCAGTTTAATTAAACTATTTTTTTAAACACTCCTATCTGTGAAGGACCACTATAAGATCCATTATATATCATACTTCACACATGTTTTTGAAAATATGAATATGATTTTAGTTGAGTTTTTCTTCTTTTGAGTTTATGGCCATAGATTAGGCCAAGTTATTGGTCAATCTCTCTAAATTCATACTTATAACTAGGGTGTTCAAATTCAAACTCATCTAAATTAAACTGCTAATTCAATCTAATCCAAACAAAAAATCGATTACAACCGCACTAATTTAAATTTGATTTGGATTTTATTTTTTACAAACTGCTGGATCAGATTGAAATTCGGATCTACTTTTTATAACCGATCCAATCCAATTCAAACCGCACAATGTTCTATAATATTATTATTTTATTATTATATTTATAATTATACTTATAATATGTTGTTCAATTTGTTATACATTTTATATTATTCATGTATTATTATTATTATTATTATTTAATAAATATTTTATGTTCAAAATGTGATTTATTTATTTATTTTAACTAATCTATAATTTTATTTCTATTCTATATTATGGTTGATTTTTTAAAATATTATTGAGACTTGTTATGTCATTGTTGGTTATTTAAAATTTGATGTTGAGACTTGTTATATATATTTATTCTTTTTAATTTACAAAACTGCAAATCCAATCCAATCCAAACTGTTTGAAATTAGATCGGATCAGATTTTTTTGAAAAAAATATCCAATCCAAACCGCACCACAAGTAAAATTAGTGTTCAGATTGGATGAGTTTTTAACTCAAAATCGGTCCAAACCGCACTACGAACATCCCTACTTATAACATCTATAATTTAATATTTATAACATTCATAATTTTATATTCATAATATTTATAATTAATAAAATTTTGTAATTAATATTACCAAATTTTAAACTATGTATCTTATTGTATATTTTAAATTATCTCATATATTCACTGATGATTCATAATTTTAATTATTTTAATATTTTTTAGAGTAAATAATTATTTCTAACTATCTCAACAAAACTAACTATAAAATAATAAAACTAATTTTATACCCCATAAAAAAAATGAATTATGTTTGACAAAAATGACCAATCGTTAATTTTTTTATTGATTTTGTTAAAAAATTAATCAAAATATCCAAACTATCTTGCCTATGTTGTTATCTTCATCCTTTTAAACTTTCTGTTAATAACAAAATTGTTATCCATTTTTTTAATTTTAAACACCATCATTGTATAATCACCACAACCACTGGTAACACCACCACCACTATACCACGACTACCATCATTGCCGACACTACCGTCAACACAACACAACAACACATAGAGATAGAAAGAATGAGATAAAAAGAGATAAACAATAACACCAACAAATAGAGAGCACACACTTTATGGAAACAGCGACGAGGTGAGTGGCTCTGGGAGCGGTGAGTTCGAAGACATTGCTCATGTCTATCTCGCTCGGCTTCATCCCATTGGAAAGCTCCCGCGTGAAGAATTGGAGTAGATAGGCCACCGCCAGCTCAAGTGCGTACAACTTTAACTACATCACAGAGAAAGATCTTCGGCCTGATCCGAATGGTATGAACTTGAAGTTGCTTCTCTTAAAGTCCAGAATGCCAACCTTCAAGAATCGCTAGGGATTGAACGTCTCCGGCTCTTCTTAGCTGCTCGGGTCCCTTCATATGGCCCACGCGTTGATCATAACGCACACCCACTTTGAGATAAAGTTGCCTCCAATGGTTGTTTTTTCTGCTGTTTGATGGAAGATGGAGGGGGATCAGCAGGTGGAGGCAAAGGGTCTCCTTGAGTACGCATCGGAGGTAGGTGAGCTTCTCAATATCGGACTTCTTGACCCGACGGTCTAAGCTCACAACTTGGACTAGTTCTTGTTGAACCAAATCAACGAAAAAAGAAAAAATAGTAAAAAGAAAAGGATAAGAAGACATCATCAACGAAGGTTGTTGGCTTGTCGCTGTCTTAAAGAACGTAGAGAGAGACATACAGGACAATGAAGGAGAGAAAAAAATAGAAAAGAGGAAGAATAGAGGGAGAGGCAACAACGTGGGGGAAGCCACCATTGCTGCTGCCACCACTGCGTGTGGAGAAGAAAGAAAAGGGATCCGACAAGGAAAGAAAAGAGAAGGTGAGTGTGAAAAAGGAGGAGAAAATATAATTAAGGAAGAAATAAAGAATGAATGATTAACAATGGTGAGTGACTACAGAGATAAAGAAAAACATTGTTGAAAATAATAAAAAAGGAGTAATTTGATTATTTTAATTAATATTTTAATGAAATTAATAAAAAAAATTAACGATTGATTATTTTTGTCGAACATAATTCATCTCTTATAGGTACAACGTTAGTTTTATTCTTTTATTATTAGTTTTTTCAACGTAAGTTTTTTAAAGTCAGAAATTGTTATTTACTTATATTTTTTTATTTGATATTATTCATATATATGTTTATTTATTGATTTTAACACGATGAGTTAATAATTGTTTTAAAAAATTATTTGTTAATTTTTGTTTATATTTTATTTTTTATTTTTTTGTTTTATAATAGTCTATATTTAAAAATATGAGTTGTAGACTTGTAGTAGTTGTTAAAATTTATTAATTTAATATCTATAATTTTATATTATAACATTTATAATTTTAAACATATAACATTGATAATCAATTAATTGGTACTGATTTATTATTATTTATAATTTTTTTAAATCACAAACTAACAATTTTGGATATTTTTTATTTTTAATAAATAGATAGAAATTCATTAAATATAAATTCTTTTGATTTTTTATAAAATGTATTGAAGTGATTTGAGAATTTTTTTAGGATTAACGATATAAGAATTTATTTAAAACTTTTATTTGAAAAAACATATAATTATAAATATAATAAAATTAATTTTAAATTTAATATAAATTAAATTTAAAATTAATTTTTAATGTAATTAAATAAAAAATAATTATAAAAATATTAATTATATCAATTAAATTATTTGAGTAACTTCTCACGCCCGCTTAGGAATAAAATACGAAACCAAATCTAAAAGTACAAATAGATAATAGAGCCTCAAAGTGCATAACACAAAGAAACAAGTAAAGATGGAAACGTCAAATAAGTCTGAAATTGATTTCTTGTGTAAGGGCGATTATATTCTTTTTTCTTTTCTTTCATTTTTCTTTTTACCCCTAACGATGAAAGTGATGGTATATATTCTATCAACACTTAAAAAAAAAAAAAACAAATCAAAAGTGCACAAGATGACAAGAGAATAGCTTAATGATCATTTTGATTTTTATAGGTTTTAATAAGTCAAAATAGTTTTTGTATATAATTATAAAAAAATATTATTTATACAGTAAAATCAGTTATCAATATATTTATGTATAAATATATGTATGATTTAATTTATTTTCAATATGTATTTATATATGTATTTATATTCTAATATGTATTTTATACTAGTAGCTGATTTTAGTGACTGATTTTAGTATACATGTAAAATTACTCGATTATAAAAAAAAAATAGTTTGATTTGCGTTTACTATCCAGGGAACTTTTCTTGGCATATCAAAATCCTCTACAACAACTAAAACAATACATGCATATAATTATAGAGACCAAGAAACTATTAACCTTAAAAAAGAATTGTACGGCAAGCAATTCAAAGTTTTATGATTTACAAAAGAATAAATTATTATTTTAATTTCTAAGGTTTGGATTAAATTTTAATTTAATATTTAATAATTTAAATTTTTTATTTTTGTCTTAAAATATTTCAATCAGATTTAATATTATTTTATTGTTAAATTTGACAAAATAATTAATAGAATAAGTGATATATATTAATAACATTACTAATTAAATTATATTTTTTTTTGTGTTAGAGAAATGTAATCAAAATTTTTTGTAATACTTTTTTTTTCTTGATTTTCTTCTTGTATCAAACATAAAATCCTAACAATTAATCATCAATGCTCTAAAATAATATATATATATATTTTGATGATCATTAGTAGATCAATTTTATTTACATACGAAATGATGTTGACTTTTTAATATGTAAATTATTTATGTTAAATTTAATAGTAGAACAACATTAAATTCACTTGAAATTTTTTTAAAATTGAAATCAAATATTTAAAAAAATTATAAATTAAAATTTAGTCCAAATATTAGGGATCAAAATAATATTTTATCCTAATAAAAAATATATAGCAAAGATTTAGAGTGCCAATTTCAACCAATGTTAAAAATTTATTCATTCACAATTTTTTAAAATATTTTTTTTGCTCTTTTTTTCTTTTTTTACTACAATAATTTTCTCACCACCAACTACCATTGTTTGACCACCCTCTCCGGTCGACTGCTTCCACCACCTCCGACCATTTTATATCTTAAACCTAAATTTAAAGTCCTGAAATTTAAACTCTAAATATTAAATTATAAATCTTAAATTGTTAATTCAACTCCTAAATCCTAAATTTTATATCCTGAATTGATTTTACTTTGTTAAATTTTTAAATATTTTTTATTTGACTTTTGGATATATTAGTAAAAAGGATATATATATATATATATGTGTGTGTGTGTAATACTCTAACTTTTAGTACGTCATAATCGTAATAAAAGTTAAGGAGTTACTAATCTGTTCTCCTTATTTACTATTTAATATTGAGCCTTTAGGTCGATATCGCGTTTCAGTTTATAAGAAAATAACAGAAAATTATTTGTAGTAATTCAAATTACACAATTATTAATAATAATAAAAAATGCTATACAAATGAATTCAATATAAAACTCAAATACAATACCTATCCCTCTGGATAAAAAAAAACTTAAAGCAACAAGGGCAAGGGAACTCTATAAAAATAATAGGAATCACAAGTAAATCTACTAGTCGTCTGCATTTTCTAACTGAATCTTCGAACCTGTGTCACTGAAAGGGTGGAAGATTTTGGGGTGAGAACAAACCACACGTTCTCAGTAGGGAATGAGAATACCGTAAGTAATGAATTTAATGCAAATAATTAACTTACTTAGTAAAACTATTTTGTTAACCCTTTGGAAATACTTTTATTTCTACTTTAGATAAATAATTACTTTTCTTTAAATTTCTAAACTCAAAACAAATTTTAAATATAAAACTAGTCACATTTTCTGTCTCTCAGCTACATAGTTAATCCTCAGTCAAATGTCAACTCGTAATCACTTTAATACACTCACAAACAAATAGTGCAAGCAAGAGATTCAATTCAATGTACAAGCAAGTCACAACAAGACAAACAATACAATCACAAAGTAATAAAACAAGCAAGCACAATCAAATACAAATGTGCAAACAAAATGATGCATGTCTATCCCTAACGCAGGCCATGAGCTCATGCGTCGGTTGCCTACCCGCTCTCGACATTACCCAGGCACAAGTCCCAGATATGGCTTTTCAGATGCATCAGTGTGCTTATAAGTCGTACGGCTAGGCCGCATCAGTGTGACTTTCCAAATCAATAAGCATACATCTGGAAAACAGTTCTCAGTGTGTGGGCGTCCCCACTTTACATTTGGCACTAAGGTCCAAACAATGTCACATCTGCTCTCCTGTGACAGACGCTTCATTAATTAATATATTCCTTTAATCTTTGTTCTCTGTTCTCCTGTGGCAGAGATTCCTTTTCTTAAAAAAAAAAAACAAACTCAAAACAACACTTAGAACAAAATCTCTCCTTACAAAATTGGATTTAAAACATTATGTTTTTCTTAATAAATCTAGTTTAAAAATAGAATACAACTTTTCTCAACTAAATAAATCTCAAATAATTTAATTTTCCGAAACCAAATCTTTTAAATAACTTTTCAAATAAAACCTCAGATTTTTATAAAATTTTGGTATCACTTCCCCTAAAACTCGGGTTAGCCACCCTTTTTCGGGTCCCAACTGAACCATTTTCAACCTCTTTTCAATTGAGAAATCAAATACATATTCATCAAATTCAGTCACAAACACAAATCAAACTCATCATTCAGTCATTTCAAACAATTATAAATTATTTACAAATACCCACTAGACTTCCATGGCATTCATAGTTTAAAAAAACAGTTAATTTCAAAACAAAATCTCCTACTTCCGTATAAAATCAAAATCAACGAAAATTTCGGAAAACTTTTTGACCAAGCTGCTGAAGAGAAAAGCGTCAAAAATCATCTGTGCCTCCTAGAACTTCAGTTGACCGAATTTAAAGGGCAGGAGAGCTACGTCACCGTCGACTTCCACTGATCAAAAATAACGCCAATACGTAGAAGAGGAGAATACGAACACTTTTATCGGATTAAATTTTTTATTGAAGTTACGAAATCACAGAAATTAAAGGCCGAAAGATCAAAGGAGCTTCGGTTCCCTTTCTTTCTCTCTCGGTCAATTTTCTTTCTCTTATTCCCTCATATTGATTCGGTGATACAACGAAGCAAATGAAGTAAAGATAATTAATGAATACAATGATATGAATATGTGTCATGATTATATATATATAAGTTTACATGCAAGCCACGTTTGCTTTCTTTATCTTTACTTTCTTAATCTTTAATATCCTTAAGCTTCGGTCAAGGGATAATAATAATAATAATAATAATAATAATAATAATAATAATAATAATAATAATAATAATAATAATAATAATAATAATAATAATAGTTTATCTTTTTTTTTTTGAAATATCTCATATTAATAAAAATTATTTAAAAATTTTAATAGATTTTAAACTTAAAGTATTATAAGATTTATTTAATTACTTTTAGAAAAATAATTTTTTTAAATACAATAATAAATTATGAATAACTAATTATTTAATTTTTTAAAAATTCGGAGTGTTATAATATATATATATATATATATATATATTTACATTTTATGGATATTCACATATATATTTAATAATTCGTTTATTAATCTAAAATAATTATTTGACAATTTTCAATTACAAAAATGACATGTCTATGTGAAAAAGAAACGATAATTAATTAATCAATTTTACTAGGTAGATAAATGACTTTTGTAAACAATGTGAACAATAAGTTTTAGAATAGATCCAATAAAGTAAAAAAAAAAAATACTCCATTTCTAAATTATCTTATAAACCTTAATATTAGGATAACCATCTATACCTGGTGAATTAAACATCCAGTCATTACTAACTGTGCATGAGTAAATCGAATCAAAAGAAATAATCATCCAATTAAACAATAATGAATATAATCATCTACATATCTATTGAATTGAATATTCAACATATCCATTATTCACATTGTTTAGTATTTTCATTATCTACCTGTACTTTTATTTAATTAATTACTTGAATGCGCATGTTATACTGTCTTTTTTTTATACTTTTGCTTGAGGCCTTATTCTCTTTTTTGTTGAAAGCAATTTTGTTCAAATATTTAAAATTATAATACCAAACATATATAGTTTTGTATGTTATTGTTTTCTCATTTTAAAATTTTGGGATAAATATTATTTTATTTTCTAAGATTTTGACCGTTTCTAATTTTTTTAATTCAAAATGATCTTCAACGTTAAAATTATTTTTAAAATTATCTTTTTAACTATTTTACTCTTATCTCACTAATCTTACTCTCTCATTTTTTTACCCTAATCTTATCTTCGTCTCCATCAACCTAATCAAACTAACCAAATATTCTTCTTCTCACACTACAATAAAAATATCGAGTAGCGTCGAATTTACTGTCTGATTCTTTAAATAAATTTGACAGTAATTAATTTACTGTTGGATTTACCATTGAAAACAATCAAACGGTATAAATCTCGCCGGTAAATATTTATCGTTAGATTTATTTCGTCCGACGGTAATTATCGTTGAATTTTAATTTACGACATATTACCAGCTCAGGAAACTAATTGGTTACCAACGAATTTTTTTAACAGTAATGTCGGCGCCAAAATATGTTGTTCCGTGCCATGTTACCGTCAGATTATTCCAACGGCAGTTCTGACGATAATGTCATTTTTTTTGGAATTTGAAATAAATAAATAATACAATATGCAAATTAAATAAAAGTCAAGTACATCAAATAAATGTATGAAACAATAAAACAAAAAACCTAATATCTACATATCCGGGTAGTCATCGTCAGTCCTGTGGCCCTGAGTCGGCGGTGCAGAAGGCGGTGATGATGTCCATGTAGCTGGGTCAGGGATGGTCGTACATCAACTTGATGACATTCGTCATCTCTTGAGTACACGCGTTTGGGTTCAGCAAAAACCTAACAACAACCCACAAACAAGAATCAACTCTAATCATTAAATTTAGAAACATGAATCAGGAATCATAATCACTAAAACTAGAAAACAATAACCAGTAATCTAAATCAACCTAAATCCAATAAACAGGAATCACGTTTCAGGAACTTTTAGCAATAACAGGAATCATAATCATGAAAACTAGAAAACAATAACCAGCAATCCACATCAACCTAAATTCACTAAACAGGAATCAGGTTTCAAAAACTTTCAACAATAACAGGAATCATAATCATGAAAACTAGAAAACAATAACCAGCAATCCATATTAACCTAAATCCACTAAACAAGAATCAAGTTTTAGGAACTTTCAGCAATAACAGGAATCATAATCATGAAAACTATAAAACGATAACCAGCAATCCACATCAACCTAAATCTACTAAACAGGAATCAAGTTTTAGAAACTTTCATTAATAACAGGAATCATAATCATGAAAGAAAATAATAACCAGCAACTAACACTTAAATAAACTAAACTAGAAAAAGTTTAGGCTCTTTCAGCGATAACCATAAACATGAAATACATGAGCATTGAACGTGTTACTTACCCCGTGCCGCCATCAGGCCAAATGCGCAACTGTGTGGTGGGAGGTGGTGAGGGGCATCAGTTGCTGCCTCACTTCCGTGGCTGGACTCTAGGGCTGCAGCATCCATCGCTCAACTCGACGTCATCGTGGATGCGGGCTACTGAGTGGTCGGAGGCAGCGTCGCCGCCGTGGACAAGGCATGTAGTTGGGATTAGAGAACATAATGAACGACTGGTCTGTTAAACCCGCAACGTGCGGCGTGACCCGGGTGGCGGGAGTAGAGGGAGAGGATCTAGAAGTCCCGAGGGTACCGGAAGAAACCCTCCCTCTACCCCGACCAAGGCTACGACCACGACCAGCAGCTTGATTAGCAGCACGTCTTGCTTTTGTCACGTCTGCATATATCAAATTATCAAACAATTTCAGCAACAATTTCTCAATAAAACAGCCATAACGCAGCAATTAACACAATTAGACCATTCCAAACACTTCAACAACGCAAAATCTAATGAATTAAATAAAACATAACTTAATCAACATAAATCTACTAAGATTAGAAAACTAGACTGAACTAACTTCGAAACTGATTCAAAATAAAAATTCTAATTCTACTCAAACCTAAACTAAATCAAACTAAAATTAAACAATTGTCAAACAATCTCAGCAAAATAGTCATCAACGCAGATACAATTAGACAATTCCAAACACTTCAAGAATTCAAAATCTAATGTGTTGAATCAAACATAACTTAATCAACCTAAATATACTAAGATTAGAAAACTAAACTGAACTAACTTTGAAACTGATTCAAAATTAAAATTCTAATTCTACTCAAACCTAATCTAAATTAAACTAAAATTAAACAATTGTCAAACAATCTCAACAATAATTTCTGAGCAAAACAGTTATCAACGCAGCAATTAACACAATTAGACAATTCTAAATACTTTAACAATGCAAAATCTAATGAATTAAATGAAACATAACTTAATCAACGTAAATCTACTAAGATTAGAAAATTAAACTGAACTAACTTTGAAACTGATTCAAAATTAAAATTCTAATTCTACTCAAATCAAAACTAAATTAAATAATTGTCAAAAATCTCAGCAACAATTTCTCAGCAAAACAGACATCAACGTAATAATTAACACAGTTAGACAATTCCAAACACTTCAAGTATTCAAAATATAATGAATTAATCAAACATAACTTAATCAACCTAAATACACTAAGATTAGAAAGCTAAACTGAACTAATTTTGAAACTGATTCAAAATTAAAATTCTACTCAAACCTAAACTAAATTAAATTAAAATTAAACAATTATCAAACAATCTTAGCAATAATTTCTCAACAAAATAGCCATCAATACAACAATTAAGATACTTAGACAATTTCAAATACTTGAACTATTCAAAACGTAATAGATTAAATCTAAGCTAACTTAATCAACCTAAATTCACTAAGATTAGAAAACTAAAATGAACTAACTTTGAAACCTATTCAAAATTAAAATTGAAATTCTACTCAATTGAACCTGTAATGAAGAACAACAAAAATAAGGGAAGACGTTGATGTTGCAGTGGTAGTCCTCAAAGTTGCTATGGCAATAGATGGTCGTGACGGCAGACGGTGGTTACTGCAAAGGAGAGAGAGAGAGAGGCAGGCAAAGAAGGAAAAGAAAGAGGGGTGGCGATGACAGAGAAAGGGTGAAGCTCCAAGCAGCGACAGAAGGGGACAGGGAACAGAGGTGGCGGCGGTGATGAGAGAGAGTGGGTGGAGATGAAGAGAGAGTGTCTGAAATTCAAAATGGGGGAGACGATATTCGTGCTTTCATTTAGGGGACTGTTACCATTTTTCGTGTGCCCAAAACGCAGCGTTTCACTAAACATTATTACTGTCGAATCTTCCAGCTGGTAAATCCGACAGTAGTGGGAGCGCAAAAAATTTTGTCCTCCAAATATTACCATTGGCATTACCATCGGAAATGATGTTACAATGGTAATATTTTAGGGTTACGAATTTGGTATCCTAATCCGACGGTAAATCCGACGAAAATTTTGCCACTAATGTCCGATGCTAACTTCGATAGTACTCAACGTTTTTCTTGTAGTGTCACTCATACACACATACATTCAAATGAAAAAAAAGAAAGAAGAGAGAAGCTAAGAGGATGATGAGGATTTGGTGGAAAAAGAGGTTAGAAGGAGGAGAAGGGACGACACCGACAATGTTCACTGCTGTCATGGCTGCCGACACAGCAAACAAAGAGAGGGAGTAGAAGCAACAATAGTGGTAGTTTTAGATTTCCTTTTCCTTCCTTTTTTAATTGAAGTTTCGTTGAGCAGCAGCCACGGTGGTTTTGGCAGTGGTGGCAATGGAGGTAGAGGAGAAAAAAATAAATATCAGATCTTCTTTTTTTTTCTTTTTGATGAGCACTCTCTCTCTCTCTCTCTCACACACACACACACACACACACACACACCCACACACAATGGTTTTTTTTCGACGACACAACCAGCAGCGGCGGTGGCAAATTCCTTTACCGTCACCACCCAACTCTCCTTTTTCTCTCTTTCTTCTTCTTCTTTCATTGAGCTCCCTCCATCTCTCTATTCTAATTTAATGACACAACTAGCAGCGGCGGTAGCAAATTCCTTTACTGTCACCACCCAACTCTCCCTTTTCTCTCTTTTTTCTTCTTCTTTCATTGAGCTCACTGCATCTCTCTATTCTAATTTGATTGTAGATCCTAGAAAATACTTGCCATAGTTGTAAGAATCGAACCGGTGATCGAACCGGTCAGATTACTAGTTCATTGGTTCAACTGATAACTAATACAAAGATAGACATAAAATTAGTTAGTACTACTACAATAGTATATTAATTAGATACAATAAGGATAACAATCCATGAACTATATCCAAGGGGTGATTTCAAAGTCGGGATATTGTTCTTCATCTAACAAATGTGGAGCTACATCCTAATTAGTTTCATTTTGATTTGTATTTTCCACATAATTATTAGCTGTATCATCATCCCGATCATCTTTCAAATCCAATTGATCTAGTTTATAGATAATGTTTCACAAATCAAGATAAAAAATAATATAAAATATCTTATAAAGCATACCAAAATCATAGTTGATCATAATTCATAAATAAATAAAAGAAAACATACCTAAGTCATCTAAAGGTGATTGAAGAGACATATTTGTAAGATCATTTCTTAAAGCATCAACCTCTTCAGGGGTTAAAAATCGTGGTGAATCTTCCAATATCCATTCCAAATGATCCACAAATGCATCAAGACAAATTAGATCATAAACTTGCTTTCTCATTTGGTTCCTATGTTATCAATATACTTCGTTACTCTTATGATAATTAAAATTTTAAAATAATGCTTTCAACTTCAATGATTAAAAAAGTACCTTTGTTGTAACCTTAGGTTGTAATGAACATAAACAAAATCATTAAATATGTGATTCTCTAACAGGTTCTTTTTCTTTGAGTGAATGTGTTAAAATACTCCAGTTACACTCACAACCTAAAGAACTACAAGTTTGGCTTAAAATAAGAATCGGCAACTTTTGCAAATTTGGCGCTCCATAACCATAAGGTTTCCACCATTGATCTTAACATAAAAAAAGAATAATATATTACAATAATAAATATCGAATCATAAATACATCACAATCATAAAAGACTAATTTTATGAAGAAATTCACCTGGCATAACAGTGCTTCGTTCACGTATTGCAGACGGTCTTCCAAAATCTTGTTTAGCATTCTTAAATATCCTTATCTCACTTGTCAACTTAGAAATCAAATCTGGATCACCAAATGAAGCTTAAACCGATGAATTTCTTTACCCCTAATAAGCTTCTCACAATATATACATAACATAATGGTTTTTTCAGATTTCACAACTTATTTACAATGGCCCCATGCAGGATCAATTTTTGCTCTGCTGTTGTTTTTTTGGGTTCCAATTGATGCATTAGGAGTTGATCCTTGTTCTTGTGAGGATGGTATTTCTGATGGTGTATTCACCGAAGTCATTCTAAAATAATATGGAATATCAAAGGTATAAAACAACAGCTATTACAAATTCACATCACCTATTCCCTATTCCCTACTCAGCAACACTAAATTCATAACAACATCAACAAAAATAACTACAAATACTAATAATCAGAAAAAAGACATAAAAAATTCAATAAATTTAAGAAATTCAAGAAATTCAACAAACAGATTCATACTCAACAAATTCAAAAAATTCAAAAAATTCAACAAATAGATTCAAACTCAACAAATTCAAGAAATTCAAGAAATTAACCTAAACAGATTCATACTAAAAAAGTCAACAAATTCAAGAAATTCAACAAACAGATTCATACTCAATAAATTCAAGAAATTAACCTAAACAGATTCATACTAATTAAAAAATTCAACAAATTCATAATTAAGAATAAAAAAATTCATAATCAAGAATCAACAAGGAGCCCACCTATGCCCATCAACATAAATATAATAACTAAAAAAAACAGAGATAATGCATAACGCAGAGAAGTAAGGAATGAGGAGACCACCAACCTGTCTGAAAGAGGATGCAGAGGATGGAGAGGATGCGACGACGACAATGACGACATGGAGCAAGGAGCCACGACGAAGAAGATGACTTGCGAGCCAAAACTCGATGATGCAGGGAACGTCGTCGGAGACGCACCATGTTCAATTAGACGAAGAAGATGAGACGACCGGCGATGAGGTGAGGTTGAGAGAGATTGTGGTATGATGAATGATGAGGTGAGGAAGACTGGAAGATTATGGCTGCCATTTAGATGATTAGGGTTAGGGGAGAATGAGAGTATTCGAGTGTTTTATTTTTTGTTTTTTTTTTCCTAAAGACCCAAAACGACGTTGTTTTGGCAAAAAAAAAGAAAGAAATTTCGAACTGGCCGGTTACACAAAGTTGTCGGTTCTTCGATTTTTATCAAAACAAGCAATTTAATCCAGTTCTCTTCGATTCTATTTTTTATCCGGTTAAATTGCTCAATCGGACTGACCATGTGACTGATTTATCAGTTTTTCAGTCAAACCGACCGATCTAATTTTTACAACTATGATACTTACCGTTTGAGAAAAAGAAAAGATATGTATCTTTACATTCTCTATCAATCAAATTCAAACTAAAACAAATTCTTAAATTTTTAAAGTTTTAGATATTTTGTTAATTGATTATTAGTTAACCATTAAAAAAATAATAAGTGTCTTTGTGTTGGAGTGTGATATCTCACCTAGCAATACCTTAATTTTACTTAATTTATAGGAAAAACTACCAAAAGTACCTATGAAGTTTACGAATGCTGACAAAAGTACCTATAAACTAAGAAAATTGACGCTATACCCATGAAAGATGAGTTTTGTACGACAAAAGTATCCAAATTCTATTTTTTTGTTAATTTTTTAATAAAATTTCCAAACTAACCCACCTTAACCCCATTCTACCGTCATTCCCTCTCTTCTCACTTCTTTCCCTCTCCTCACTTATCTCTCTCAAATACCCTCACAGAGTCACAGAACTCTCCTCTACCTTTTCATTACTGTCTGCCACCCACTTATTCCATTATCGCCAATCTCCTTCCCTTTCATCGCGCGCCTGTGACCCAACTTGAGGAGAATATCGCCGTGGCGCACCTGTTGCAGCCAAGGAGAACGTCATCGTGGCGCGCCTGACCTAGCAGAGGAGAATACCATCGTCACACGCCTGAGAAGAGAGAGGGGTCGTGGTACTCTTGCATGCAGGAAGAGGGTTCGGTAAAGAGAAATCAGAGAAGACAGGGAGGTGGCGCTGTGGATGGAAGTTCTGCCATTGACGATGTTACAACCAGCGAAGAAAAGAAATTTAAAAAAAATATTTTTTATTTCATTTTTCTTCTTTTCAGAAATTGATTTAGTTACTACTAAAATGATACTGTTCTATTTTTTTTAAAATCAGCTTCTATTTTTTATGAAGGCTGAGATTGATTTACAGAAGATCCGGTTGATGGCTACTTCTACTTCTGATTTTTGCTGAAATAAATTTTAAATTTGATGAATGGATTTGTTGGTTTTTTATGGTTGATGGCTGTTTCAACTTCTAGTTTTGCTAAAGTGAATTGAAATTGGATGAATGAATTTGAAAATTTTTATATGTTGAGCATTTTTTGTGTTTGATTGATTTGGTTTGGGTATGGATTGTAAACTTATGAGTGAATCGGATGTGGTCCGATCCTCCACCACCACTACCACTACCATTGATTTCGGTCTGGTTTGTTGTAGGAGTAGTTTCGAACTCCATGACAAGGGTTGGTGCATATTAGGTTATGAAAGGTTGAAAAAGTAAGTTGAGGTTGAGTGTAGGGTAGTTTAAGAATTTTATTAAAAAATCAACAAAAATTTAGGATTTGGATACTTTTGTCGTACGAAATCCATCTTTAATGAGTATAACGCTAATTTCCTTAGTTTATTGGTACTTTTGTCAGCGTTCATAAACATCATGGATACTTTTGGTAGTTTTTTCTAATTTATAATATCAATATTGTTAGACATAAAATCATTTGTATGCTTTTATCATACAATTTAAGATATTTAAAGAACTTCCATGATCTGTTATTATAACTTTTATCACTAAAGTTAAAAAATTTTGTCCACACTTTAAACGTAAGAAGAGAACTCCTAAATTCAAGTTTTTAAAGTATTGTTTTCTCTTATATATATTTGATGACCCAAACATAAAGCTATGTTGATGGATTTCATTTTCTGTTTTTTCCAAATCTGCATTGAATTTCGAATAGAAGCTAGCATGCAAAATTAAGATCTGAATATAAGAATATATATAAAAGTTAGGAAGTCTTAAACTAATGATGAAAATGTTCAACAAAATCACAATTCACACAAATATATAATAATATATATAGTACCATAATGTATCAAAGTAAGACAAAAATTATTCTCATAATAGTTTTGTTAGATATATATAGGGTTAATGTTCAAATTCGTTCACGAAAGATCACGCGATCTTTATTTTTGTCTCTGAATGATTTTTTTAATCAAATTAGCCCTAAAAGATAAACTGTTAGTCAAATTAGTCATTCCATCAATTAGATGATAACGTGTCACGTGAAGTGCCACGTGGCATGATGACGTGACACGCCACGTGGCAGGTCAATAACACGTGGCACGCCACGTGACAGATCAGTGACACGTGGCATCACTTGACATATAAAAAAGTTTTTTATTAGTCAAAATAGTCCTTGAAAGTTCAAACGTAAGTCATTTTTATTCCTCAAATTTTAAAAATTAGTCAAACTAGTCCTTATATAATTTTTTTATAATATTAAATTTATAATATTTTTTATACTACTAATTTTAATATTATTTTTTAAACCTTAATAAACAAATTTCTGTTTACATAAAATAATAAAAATAATTAAATTTTTATAAAATTATTTTGTCATTTGTATTTTAAAATTTTACATTTTTAAATTGTAATTTTTATGTGAATTTTTTTATTTAAATGAGTTTATCAAATTATTGTTGATTATATATTTAAAAATTTAATATTTTAAATTTTACTAAATAATATAGTAATTATTTTAAATTTTAAATCTTTTAAATTTTTTAAAATTATAATTTTTATTATTATTTAATTTATATAGTAAAACTCAATAATTGAAAAACTGGTTTATGGAATCACTTTTTGAATCTTAATATTCTAATATAATTTTTTAAATATTTCATTTAAAACAAAAGGAATTTTATTTTAATATACTAGTGCAGAGTAGCTTGTGTTATGCATATGTATAATGTTTCCTATTTCATTTTATCTCATTGATTTGTGAAATTAAAAGAAAAATTATATAATCTATCTCAAACATATGAAACATACAAAAATTTATTATGATGTTTACACGTATTACGCTTAATAAGCAATTCATTTATAATAATAATAATTAACTAACAAATTTTCAATATTTTGTAAAGTTTGAAATTGAAGCAAAATTTGTGGATCTTCTTGAATTTTGACTCTAGTATCACTACCATTACCTCCTATATATAAGTAATACCGTAATAGAAAAAAAGATGTAGTAGAAAAAAATAGTGGTATAACTTTGTTTATGTTAACATACATAAATTTTGATTTTGAGCATATAATTTTGTTTAGGTTAATAAATACATACATTTCAATTTTGAGTATATATATATTCCAGCAAAATGTAGTAATGTAACAAAAAAGGTTTTAGAATAGAAAAGAATAAGAGAGATTTTGAGAAGAATTAAAAAAGAGAAATAATTTTATGAAAAAAATAAAAAATTATATAAGAACTAGTTTGACTAATTTTTAAAATTTGAGAGATGAAAATGATTTACGTATGGACTTTCAAAGACTATTTTGACTAATAAAAAATTTTTTTATATGTCAAATGACACGTGGTATGCCATGTGTTACTGACCTGCCACGTGGCGTGTCACGTCATCATACCACGTGGCACTTAACGTGACACGTCATCATCCAATTGACGGAATGACTAATTTGACTAATATTTTATCTTTCAGGGACTAATTTAATTAAAAAAATTATTCGAAGACGAAAATGAAGATCGTGTAATCTTTTATGGACGAATTTCAACATTAAGCCGATATATATATATAGTAATAAGTGTGGATCTTATTCTAATCTGGTATGAGACATCCTTCAAGAGTAAATCCCAAAGATTATAAATCATACTACATGTCTCATATTTCATATTTTCATCATCATAATCATGAATTTTCACAATTAAGTCATAAACAAAATGGAAACCACATACAATTGAAAAGAAAAACATGACAAAAGGTATAACAGGTCAGACTGCTATCAAATAAATTCAAGTACAAATTTCCTCTTCTTTTCAACAACCACACTAATATGCTCAATCTTTGCCGCCACATGGTAGGCAAGATAGGATTATAAAATACAACAATTTGTTAACTTGAAGCCAAACAATAACGGGTGAGAATATGAGGTACATGTTAAAGTTCGATATTTTCTGTAAATTATAAATATATTTAGCTTTAGTAAAATATTCTTCACTTTAAACAAGAATTAAACTCAAATTTTTGTTACAAAATTCCAAATTCATTCTTTATCAACTATATGATCAACTAACGTACATTTACAAATACCAGAAATATCATTGGAGTAGAACTAAACCAAGAATAAAATGGGGAATAAATTCATATATTGGTTTTGAGTACTTGATGGACATGTGAAAAACCTCTGATGGTTAGTGAGTGAAACAAGACTTGTATCCATAGAATGTGTTGTCAGCTTTTGAATTGGTAGAAAGTAGTAAACCTAAGTGCGAAACGTGTTTTACTTTTCAGGTCACGGGCCCAATTGGATCAGACATAGCCATCATCATATCAACAATAAAACTGAACAACAATTACCAAGCAAATACCTGAGATTGTCAAATCTAGCTCATCACACCAAATTGAGTATAAACTACAAAACAATGTCCTTTTTCCTTAGAAAAAGTTAGATGGTTAATATGTTAGTTCAATAATGAATATGGTGAATTTTACTAAACTCTCTCTAAATTAAAAGTTAATTATCCCCTATAACATATCTAATAGTTATTGGATGAAATTAATTATGCGATCAAAGTTAATACTAATTATTAGTTTAATTTGTTACAAATGATAAGAGTTACTAAAGTAGCTATATTTTATAATTTTTTTTTGAATTGCACGTCTATTAATCAGTTTTAACAAAAAAAAAAAAATTAAAAGAAAAATTCATCAAGAGGCAAAAGTGGTACTTTCATTAAAGCTAAACTACAATTTTTTTTTCTGATCTAAACAAAAAATTGAAAATAAGATATGCAAAATTGACATCAACACTATGCTCATGCGTATGTTGTAAAAGACCGCCTTAATTCTTATATAATCCTCTGGACCTGTGTATCTCTGCATCTCATCACTCATCACTGGTTTAGGTCTTTAACCACCATCAATATATATCCTACTCAGCCATTTTCATATGTTTTCCATCTTCATCTTTAATTTTCTTTTTTAGTATAATAACAAGATTTTTGAAACAAGTAAAAAAGTGCATTTTGGTTTCAATAGAAAAACTACTTTTAATTTGTCTCTTAATTTTTTTTATTCTTTTTAACTTCTGAGTTTTTTTTTCCTTTTGTATATAGTTAGGACTAATTAAGAGATGTGTAGTTTGCGGAAAAAACCTAAAATATATATATATATTTTTAATACCTCTTATCATTTGTAAAATGATTTTACTATAATTAATTGATTAAATTATTAAAACTCAAATTAAACTAAAAGTTAGTATTAATTATGCGGATTAGGTATATATATATATATATATATATATATATATATATATATATATATATATATATATATTGTGTTTGGAACGTAAAATTTTTAATTAAAAGATCTTTGTATTATATATTTTTTTATTTTAATTTATGTGAACCGCTACATTGAGATTTGTATTCGGTATAATCATTATAACTTGTTAATTCAGTAGTTTAATAATCCGTGGATGATAATGAATTTTAAGTCATTGAGTCTTGTATTTGGTACATAAATCATTACAAAGTGTATGTGTAACTGTAAGATTATTTGTCTAGGATAAATCGCTATTAAGATAATGCATTTTAGGTCAGATAATAAGTAATGGATAATTGTTAAAACTGATGTTGCCATTAAAGAAGAACAAAAAGAATCGAAAGAAGAATTGAGAGAAGAAGGAGGAGATCGAAGAGTCTGAGGAGCAGAGGAGTTAAGCAAAGTCCTATTTGTTATTATGAAATGATTACTTTTTTTATTGATTAATTTACACTAACAACCTTCTATTTATATTAGTTCTTACATCAACTTTTTCCTCTAACTTTTGGTTTCTTATCTCTACTCTTAATATTTCTTTTCAAGTTGTAGTTTGAGACAAACTGCAACTTACAATCATATTCAAAAAAAAAAACTTATAATACAAACTAAATGAGCTGATATACAAAGAATTTAGAAAATGAATTAGAACTAAGAGCAAAAAGAATCAGGTAACATTCTCCTTTAAACTTGGAGTATGTATCATATAGTCGAAGCTTGAAAAAACAAGTTCGAAATGGTCTTGGTGGAGATAGCGATTTAGTAAGGATATTAGTTTCTTGATCCTTGCTCGAAATCAACAGTAGTTTCATTAGGTCAGAAGTGGCTTTTTTTCGAACAACGTAGCAGTCCACTTCAATATATTTCGTCATCTCATAAAACACGGCGTTGACAGCAATATAAAGAGTAGACTAGCTATCACAATAGAGAGGAATCAGATTTGCAATAAAGAGATAAAAATTTGCTAAGATGAAGGAAATCCATTGAGCTTCGCAAACTGCCAGAACAAGGGTACGATACTCAGCATCTAAAGATGATTGAACCACTGTAGGTTGCTTTTTTACTCTTTCATGAAATCAAAGAGCTTCCAAAAAAGAAGTAGTAGCCTATCACGGATCGTCTTGTATTAGGGCATGCTGCCTAATCAGCATCCAAGAAGCCTATTGGGAAAAGGTCAGAAGAAGCAGCAAAAAATAAGCCAGTAGCTGGGGATTATTTGAGGTATTTTTGAGCACACATAAGGAAGCTATGTAGTGAGCTTGAGTTGGATGATCAAGACAATGGTTCAACTTACCTATTGCGAACGCTATATCTGACCGAGTTGTAGTTAAGTAAACTAATCTCCCAATGAGCCTTGGATAATTGGGAACATCCAAATAACCAGGAGCACCATCTTTAGCTAGCTTAGATGAGTAATCCATTTGGGTAGAAGCTAGTTTACAATCAATCATGCCAAATTTCTCAAGCAAGTCGTGGACATATTTTCTTTGATTCACTGTGATGCCTTTTGAGCCTCGAGCTATTTCTAAACCTAAAAAATATTTGAGTGCTCCAATGTCTTTAATCTTGAAAGCATAATTTAATTTCTGCTTTACAAGATTTATTTCATTCAATTTAGACCCTGCCAAGATCAAATCATCTATATAAAACAAGATAGTTGTGAAGTGACTATTTTCCAGCATAGTAAATAGAGAGTAATCGTGTTTGGATTGCACATAACTAAGACTCAGTAGCATCCGTATAAGTTTCACATTCCACCGCCTACTAGCTTGCTTTAAGCCATGAAAAGATTTCTGAAGCTTGCAAACAAGATTACTGTTCGGAACTTGCAATCCTTGAGGTATCGTCATGTAGACTTCTTCATCTAGCTCACCATGCAAGAAAGCTGTGTTGACATCTAGTTGTTGTACATTCCATTTCTTTGGTGCCCCAACAGCTAGAAGCATTCTTAATGTTGCCATCTTTGCCACTTGACTATAAGTGTCAAAGAAATTAAATCCAGGGGTTTGTGTATATCCTTTTGCTACTAACCAAGCCTTATTCTTCTATGATCTCATTAGGTTTTAATTTTTTCTTAAAGACCCATTTGCATCCAATGACATACTTTTTTGGAGGTAAAGAAGGGAGCGACCAAATGTTATTCATATCTAGAGCTGTCAATTCGGCTGATATAGTTTCTCTCCAACAAGAGTGTGTAACAGTCTTGTCGTAGTGTTTTGGCTCAAAAGGGGATACAATAGCCACAAATAGTAAGATAGATTATCATCAGACATATAATTTGAAATTGGATATCATGATAGATGTGATTGAACATATTTATCAAGAGAGGTAATAATATAATAAAAATCATGTAAGTAAGCAGGGTTTTCTTTTTTCTTGTAGATCTCCTTAAATTTTTTTGAATTAGTGGTTTGTGTGATTAAGGATGCCACATTTCCTGCATCTGAATTAGTGGGAATAGGTTGTTGTGATATTAAATTGGATGCAGGTGATGATGATAATTGATGAGTGTTGTTATGTGTAGTGGTGAAAATGTCATCACCAAGTGAATTGTTCAAATTATAAGAGTGGTGAGGTAGTGTAAGTGGTGAGTTGGCTTTTGACCTAGTGTCTTTCATAAAAGAAAATTCTTTTTCATAAAAAACAGCATCTTTTGAGACAATTAAATTTATTGATTACATATCCAAAACCAAAAAAGCCTTTTGTGCCTGATTTATACAAAAAAATACACTTTTTAGCTGTTGGATCAAATTGTTTTCTATGAGCACTTGTAGTTGAAATGTAAACCAAGCATCCGAATACTTTGAATATTTTAAAATTGGAATTTCTATTAAACAAATTTGAAAAAGGACTTTTGTTGTAAAACAAAGAACTAGGTAATGCATTTATGATAGTTGTAGCATGAAGTAATGCTAAGTCCTAGTAAATGTTGGGATATTAGATTGAAAAATCACATCTCTTGTGACTTGTAACAAATGTTGAAGTTTTCTTTCTACTATCCCGTTTTGTTGTGGAGATGCAATGCATGATTTTTGGTGAATAATGCCTTTTGATTGATAAAAATTGTTTTAGCTGAAATTCTTTACCATTATATATCAGATCTAATACACTTCACACTCAATTGTTTTTCTGCATAATGAATGAAATTTCGATCAAGTGTGCATGTGTCAGATTTGAATTGCAGAGAAAACACCCAGGTAAATCTGTTGTGGTCATCTATCACAGTTAAAAAGTACTTATTTTCTTGGGTAGATGGAACACCAAATGGACCCTAAATATCAAGATAAATTAGTTGAAAGCAAGACTCAGATTTGCTAAAACTAGTATGAAATGATATTCTTCTTTGTTTAGCTAAATAACATGGGTCACAAAAGTGTGTAGCTACATTTTTTTTAATTTTTGAAATAAAGGATCTAAATTCTGTAACAAATTCAATTTATTGAAAGAAAAATGACCAAGTCTCTAATGCCATAGTTTTTACTCATGCTGGTAACTATGAATATGTTGTGTGGTGATGGAAAGTGCTTTTGCTTTGTGATCAAGTGTGTACAAACCCTCTTTGACTTTAGCTGCTCCAATCATCTTCATTGTAGAATAATCTTGTATCTCACATCTAAATTTGTTAAAGACAAATTGATAATCTATTGATGCAATTAGTTGAGACACTGAGATGAGATTATAAGGAAAAGATATTTGTAAGATACAATTTTTCGGAAAAATGTACTGTACCCAAAATTGATGCAATGATGATGCATTTGTTAGGAAACTTAACTCTAATTGGGCTAATGGTTTTGTATGTATGAAATGCATCAAGAGAAATCGACACATGAATGGTTGCACCTGTGTCTATGACCCAGGGACTATGATGATGTGGTGAAGTAATGGAGACCACATTGTTACCTTCATTGCAAAAGGTAGGATCTGCAGTTGACAATTGATGGACACTATAATTGGGTGCTGCCAGTTGCAGTTTGTATCCCAGTCAGATGCTGAGAGATCATGTTGACCTGTTGGGTCAAGATCCTATTCTGAGCCAATATGACATTTCGAGTATCAACTTCATGAACTTCTTTCTTCTGAGGGATCCCATGGTTAGTTTACAGGATTCCTCTAAGAAGTGTACATGAATTGGTTGTTTGCAACCATCTCAATGAGTTCTCTTGCTTCTGCAGGTATTTTCTTCAAGTGGAGTGATCCACCTACAGAGCTGTCCAATAAAATTTTGGACATCTTAAATAAACCATCATAAAACACGCCTATGATAGACCATTCTGAGAGCATATCAGGAGGACATCTCCTGTTCATTGCTTGTATCTTTTTCAAACTTCATAGAGGGATTCACCTTCTCTTTGTCTAAAGGTTTGAACTTCCACTCTAATCTTGCTTATCCTCTGAGGAGGAAAGAATTTAGCCAGAAAAGCATTAACCAGCTTTTCCCAAGAGTCTAAGCTCTCTGTTAGTTGAGAATCCAACCATATTTTAGTTCTGTCTCTTACAGCAAAGGGAAAGAGCATAAACTTGTAGACTTCAGGATTAATTCCATTAGTCTTTACATTATCACAGATTTGTAAGAACTCAGCCAAGAACTGAAGGGGATCTTCCATTGGAAGTCTATAGAACTTGCAGCTCTGTTGCAAAAGAGAGACTAACTGAGGCTTAAGCTTAAAATTGTTAGCTCCAATGGCAAGTACAGAGATGCTTCTGCCATAAAAATCAGAGGTAGGCATGGTGAAGTCACCAAGAACCTTTCAGGCATCACCTTTAGGTTCGGCCATGTCCTCTATTTCTTGTTCAATATTTTCTGAAAGGTTCCTTTCGAAGTGTTGTGCTCTAGCTTGTTGTAAGCTTTTCTTCAGAGTCCTTTCAGGTTTAGGATCAAGATTAAAGACGGGTTCTTTATCCCTATTCCTAGTCATAAACAAGAAGAGAAGAAAAGAAAGAAAGGAAGAAAGCTTTTTGTGCCACTTGGACCAAGAGCTTCCAGTGAGATGTGAAGAAAGAAGAAGAAGATAGAAAAGTGCAGATGGAAGATGAGAGAGGAGTAGAGTTCGAATAAATAGAAGTAAATAGAAGAAGAATTAGAAATAAAAGAGATAAATAAGAATTAAAATATTTTTGTTTTTATTTTATTTATTAATTAATTTCAAAACTTAAGTTAATACTTTAAAAGGAATTGAAAATTGGTTAGTGAATTTTCGAAAATAGAAGAGAGAGAAGAGGAAGGAATTTTTGGAAATTAAGAGAGAAGAGTTAGTTAGGAAGTTTTGAAAAAAAAGAGAGAGAAGATAAGTAATTAATTGAGAAAAGATTTTAATTTAAAATAAGATAAGAGATAAGATAAGAAAAGATTTGAAATTGGAATTTGAATAGAAAAAGATAAGATAAGAAATTAAAAAGATTTAAAAAGGTAAAATTTGAAATTTGATTTTGAAAAAGATTTAATTTTAAAGTTTGAAATTTGAATTCTTAAATTTTAAATTTGAAAAAGATAAGATAAGATTTTGAATTTTGAAAAAAAGATAAGATTTTTTATTTTGAAAAGATTTGATTTTTGAAAATTGAAAGCTAAGATAAAAATTTTAAAATTAAAATCTAAAGTTTTATTAATGATTTTCAAAAGTTAGTTTTAAGATAGAAAAGATATATTTTTTATTTTTTTGAATTTAATGATGAAAGAGAAAAACAAATAAAAGATACAAAACTTAAATTTTTTAGAAAATTTGAAGGAAAAACACAATGGGACACCAAACTTAAAAATTTTAAGATCAAAACACAAAGATAACACAAGAACAGTTTGAAGGTTGACAAGAATACCAAGAACACGACTAAAAAAAACTCAAAGAATACAAGAACATATAAAGGATACCAAACTTAAAATTTTAGAAAACCAAACATAAATTTTTGAAAAACAAAAAGAAAAATACAAGAAGACACCAAACTTAAAGATTTGACACAAGATTTAACCAAAGAAACTATTTAAATTTTTTTGAAAGAAAGACTTAAAGGGAATGAAAATTACCAAAACCAAAATAAAAAAGACTCAAACCAAAAACAAAGATTAAACTTAGAAAGCTAAGGATTCTTGAAAATAAAAATTTTTGAAAAAGGTTTTTCAAAAAGTTTTAAAATTTTTGGAAAAGAAAACAGAAAACAGGTAAGACTCAAACCAAAAATGAAGATTAAACAAAGAAAAGACAAATATTTTTTGAAAAAGGTTTTAAAATTTTCGAAAAATAAGGGAAAAAATTAAAAGACTCAAATAAAATAAAAATTACCTGATCTAGGGAGCAAGACAATCCGTCAGTTTGTCTAAACTCGAACAATCCTCGGCAACGGCGGAAAAAATTTGGTGCATGAATCCCCACACTCCGTACAGCTGTACCAGTAAGTGCACTGGATCATCTAAGTAATACCTGAGTGAGTCAAGGTCGATCCCACGAGGATTGTGGTTTGAAGCAAGCTATGGTTATCTTGCAGGTCTTATTCAGGCGAAATCAAGAAGTTGTTGGATTGAGGCTTAATTGCATTAAAAGAAATATGGGAGAAGGGTATAAGGTATTTTGTCAATGGAATCAGTAATAGGAATATAGTTGAGGATAGGAGTTGCTTAGCCTTTCTGAATTAACTCTGGTATTACTATCTTCTTTGCTTGTGAGTGCTTTCTTCTATGGCAGGTTGTATGTGATCAATTCCATGGGCCGTGGTCATCAATCTCCTCTGTTCCAGATCAAACGCCATTGGCCGTGGTCATCCAATCTGATGGAGGGTGAAGCTCTACCAGTTCATTCTCTTGGCGATCCTACTCAAAACACCACAGACAAGGTCGAATGTTCTGGATCAGAAAATGCTGCTTCTTTGGGTTCTAGCCTATACCACAGAGACCCTAATCTCCCCAGAAATCGGCTGAACTGGTGTCTTGAGAAGTCCCCAACGAAGTCGTGGATTAGCTGTCTGAGAGATGTATAAACATAGCTGGCGGTTCGCGCTTTCCAGTCACGTATTCACACGAACCCAAGTAGAAGCGGGTGTTTGTTAGGCACGTTCATCTTTGTATGATGAACATAGCTGATTGTCACTGATCATCCTATTCACCATGTTGAAGAGCGAGTATACATCTTAGAAATAAATCAAACACGGATCGAAGAAGAAATAGTAATACTTTTATTAATTCATAGGAGTCACCAGCGCTCCTCCCCTCAATCTAGGAGGTTTAGAAACTCATACTGAAAGAAAAATACAATTTACAACGTGTAAAGTCTATAAAAGTTGTGTAAAAAGGGGTGTGTGTGTGTAACATAAATCTAATCCCTTAATACTAAGCAAATGACTAGTAAGGATAAAATAGTTTTTTTTAGTGCTAAAATCCACTTCTGGGGCCCACTTGGTGAGTGTTTGGGCTAAGCTTTGATGAGATCCATATGCTATGAGGCTTCTAGGGCATTGAACGCTGGCCAGGGGGTCCTCTTTGGGCATTTGGACGCTGGTCTCTGCTCTTTGGGCGCTGGATGCCTGGAAGTGGGCAGGAAGCTTGCGTTGGACGCCAGTTTTGTGCCTTCTAATCTGAAGCAAAGTATAGACTATTATACATTTCTAGAAATCTCTAGAAGTCAGCTTTTCATAGCCATTGAGAATGCTCCATTTGGATTTCTGTAGCTCCAGCAAAGCTCTTTCGAGTGTAAGGAGGTCAGATTTGGACAACATCTACAGTGCTTTCTCTGTCTCTGAATCAAACTTTTGCTCTAGCTCCTCAATTTCAGCCAGAAAATACCTAAAATTGTACAAGAACACAAAAACTCAAAGTAGAATCCCAAAATGTGAATTTAACACTAAAACCTATAAAAACTGAATAAAAACTAAACAAAATACACTAAAAACTATATGAAAATGATGCCAAAAAGCGTATAAAATATCCGCTCATCACGTAAGCACAAGTCAAAGCATAGCCACTATTCAGAGCACGCGCACAACAGTGTGCGTGTGCACACAAATCAAAAATCACAAATTCTGCAACATCAGAGAATTTAGATTTTTGACACTAACTTCCGACGATCATATCTTTCTCTACAAAATTATGATTTCTACAAAATCTATATCGTTTTAAAGCTCTTTAAATTATATTTAATTTGATATAAAATCATTCAATTTCAAAAACTGTAGCTCAAGATATGATCTGTCAAAGTTCACCAAAAATCCATTTTTACCAAAAATCTCTAAACCTCAATTTTAACCAACTCTCAATTCAAAACCAAATCAAGCCAGCTCAATCATCATAAAACACCACCACAAATAATATCTTACCATTTCATATCATTCCTCTCAATTTCACACCTAAATCACTCAAGCATTACACCATATATCACTACTAATCCATAATTTCCAATTCATTCATAAATCTACAGTCATAATCATCATCAACCAACAACAACATCAACAACAAATACAAATCCTCATCAATTCCAATAATCATCACCAAACAATATCTAACATTAACTAAATCCATCATAACCTTTATTCCTCCAATTATCCTCATAAAACTCACATCCTTCACCAATTGTCATCAACATCAATATTCATACTCCTCGTCAATTAATCTCAATATTAGCAATCATTATCAACATCCATATTACCACAATCAATATACACACTCATCAACATCAATCAATACCATAATATATCATTAACACCAATAACCCTCATACCCCTTATCAACATCCCAAACATCATCAAATATCATCAATTCAATCCTATACTAAGGTCAACTAGCCTAAGTGTCCAGAGATATTATATACTACATAGAGGAGATCGAAACCATACCCTGGCCGAATCCTAAAATGTACACCACACCAAGATTGGAATCTAACAAGCTTTCAACTCACTAACAAGCCACCAAAGATCAAACTAACATTATATATATATATATATATATATATATATATATATATATATATATATATATATATATATATATATATATATCAAAATCAAAACCTAAGATACACAAAACAACTAAACACAAGGCTTTAGTGAAACCTTACCTTACCCAATGAGGTTAGGGATAAAACCCAATAATATTTCAATGCTAGATCACCCCTAAACAAACAAAACACAAAAATCTACTCAAGAACAAGAACCAAAAATGCATAAGAACTAGGGCAGGAAACTAGAGTTGGAGTTTTGATGTCTTACCAATAATGCCTAGCTAGAATCGAAGAGCTTGACAAGAGCTTTGCATGGTCGCAAACGGCTCATCAATCAGAGCTCCATAGCTCAAGATATGGCTTGAGGAAGATGGAGGTGAATAGTGCCAAGCCTTCTTCTCCCTCTCTTCTCAAACCAGCGTGCCTCACTTCTTTGTGGGTGAGAATGAGCTGATTTGGCTCATTAATAGATTTATATATATTGGGCCTTGGGTCCGGTTTGGGTCCAGTCCAACCAGTTAGCATTTTAGGTCCGTTTGGCCCACTTTCGGCCAAGACCTTTAAGATTAGCGCTCGGTTTTCAATTTCAAATTATTTTTTTCCTTTAAAAATAATAAATAAATTTTTAAAATCTTATTTTTCTCAAAACAAGGTACCGAACAAACTAGAGCCGGTATTGCCGGCTTAAGCACCGGTACACATTTTTACAAAAAACTTTTGCAAAAGATATATTTTCCAACTCAAAAATTCATTGAATTCTAATTTCACCTTTTTGATTTCAAAAGATCATTTCTATATTTTCAAAACTATTCCGAGTGGTGAAAAAATTATTATTTTTTAAAACGGTTTTACGTAAAAACTCTGGTTCTTACAGTATCTTCATTATCATTAGTAGTGACATTGTTAATTTTGCCAAAGGATTTGTCCCTAAGATGAGGGGGTAGATCATGCTTTTTGTAGCAAGAATCTACTAAATGCCCAATCTTTCCGTAGAACGAATATAACTTGAACTTTCGCAATCTCTATGACTCCTTCCACGACCTCGACCTTATTGTGCGAATGCGGTAGAACGATTTTGTAGGCTGCACTGAGAAGCAGTTTTGAGTCTTGTATGTTTGAACCCATGATTTGGCATTCTTGGTGTATAAGCATCGAGCTTGCCACTTTCAAGGTTGGTATGGGTTACATCATCATGAGATTTGATTATTGCGATTACCATAGAGGATACGGGCATAAGACCCAAGACTGCTTTGACCTCAAGGACACTCTTGAACAAGTCATCAGAGATGGCAAACTCCCCGAATTTGCCAAAATCGTTTGAGAACCCGGAGATTGGAAAGGAAAAGGTCACCAGAGCAGGAAGGATAGAATGCTAGAGGAATCAAAACCGTTTCCCGTGAGAGCCTAGACGCCGACTCGACCATAGTCTGAAAAAAACACAAATAAAAAGTACAAATTTGCAATATAAAAGGACCTCTGAATTTTAGTTATTTCCTGGAAAAAAAAGATCCCCTTTGAAATACTAACCGTAACCTTCTCCTTGAAAGATTGCCAAAACGACATGTTAGAGAAAGACCCTTGATTCGTCATATTAGCCAGATCGGCATCGAAATGGTGAAATTCATACTGATAAACACAAAGGCCGATTTAAATATCCTCTTCAAAGGAGCGTTCGACAAGCTGGATTTCCAAAACGAAAACCTGCAAAATCATCTCAACGGAGTAACCGGGCTCGAAGACAACTTCATCAAGCTAGATGTCTCCATAATGCTACCAATCATAATCTTAGCCAATTGCAAAAAGAAGACTGTGCTCTCTAAATTTGTAGTACTCAAGGACTCCATGGCCTACAACATTATCCTTGAAAGAAAGATAATCAACAATCTCTTCATTGTCATATTTATCAAGTTCTTAGTCTTGAAGTTCTACTCGGATGATGGAACAATCAATTCCATCCACGACAACAGAGAGGTTGCATTGGAATACAACAACACAAGCCTAGAACTTCAGAAGCAGTTTCGCAATGTGACAGGAATCTTTCTTACCATTCTAGATGCTCGGTAAGATGACCAACCGAGACTAGAATCGGAAGGAGACTTGGAGAAGCTACAGATTGGGCAAACCATGGAGGTGATCACCTTCATCAATAAAAATCTTCCCTTTAGCTTGAAAGGGCGAATCATAAAATTGCTAAAAGAGAATAGAGACCTATTTTCCTTCACTCCTGCCAACATGTCGAGAATAAATCGGGACTTGATGGCTCACTGGTTGGCTGTGGATCCTAATGCCAAACCA
This sequence comes from Arachis hypogaea, assembly GCF_003086295.3. Taxonomy (NCBI): domain Eukaryota; kingdom Viridiplantae; phylum Streptophyta; class Magnoliopsida; order Fabales; family Fabaceae; genus Arachis; species Arachis hypogaea. The sequence goes on along the minus strand of NC_092041.1, from coordinate 71,799,609 downwards.
GTTGCCTAAAGGAGAAGGAAAATGTCCACGAATTAGGAAAACGAGGTTAGAAAACAAGTCAAAAGCCTGCTTGAGGTCGACTTCATCCGAGAACTTCCCTATATGACCTGGCTAGCAAACATCGTCCTGGTAAAAAAGACAAATAGAAAATGGTGGATGTTCGTTGACTACACCAACTTGAACAAAGCATGTCCAAAATACACCTTTCCCTGCCAAATATCGACGGCCTGGTAGACGCTAATTTTGGGCACCAATATCTTAGCTTCATGGATGCATATTTTTGATACATCAAGATAGCCATACATAAACCCAACAAGGAGAAAACAGCCTTCATTACTCTTGAAGAAACGTATTGCTACACAGTCATGCAGTTCAAACTAAAAAATTCAGGGGCCACATACCAAAGAATTGTCACAAAGATCTTCAAAAATCTCACAAGGATAAAGCTTAAGGTATACATAGACAATATACTCGCCAAAATAGAAGCAGGAAAGAATGTAATCGATGACCTCCAAGTCCTATTCGAAACCCTTAGGAAATATCAAATGTGACTTAACCCATCCAAGTGTGCATTTGGAATGGAGGCTAAAAATTTTCTGGGCTTCATGATAACACAAAAAGGAGTGGAAGCTAACCCAGAAAAATGCTGGGCCATCCTCAAAATGAGTAGCCCGCAAATCTCAAAGATGTCCAAAGGTTGACCGGTCGATTGACCAGCTTATCTCACTTCCTTGGAGTGTTGGCATAAAAAGCACACCCCCTATTCAAGCTCATGAAAAAAGGGATTAATTTTTAATGGGACCTGAGTGTGAGGATGCCTTCCAATACTTCAAAAAGGAATTAGCAAAACTGTTAGTGCTTTCGAATCCTAAAACAGGAGAAATCCTATATGTTTACCTTTCTATAACTGAGGATGCACTAGCTGTAGTGTGGTGCGCGTAAATTGTGATCATCAACAATGGTGCCAAAGACTTGGAGCTCTCAAACGTGAATCACACTTTGTCACAACTTCGCACAACTAACCAGCAAGTGCATTGGGTCGTCCAAGTAATACCTTACATGAGTAAGGGTCGATCCCATGGAGATTGTTGGTATGAAGCAAGCTATGGTCATCTTGTAAATCTCAGTCAGGCGGATTCAAATGGTAATAATGATTTTCGAATATAAGGATAAATAAACAGAAAATAAAGATAGAGATACTTATGTAAATCATTGGTGGGAATTTCGGATAAGTGTATGAAGATGCTTTGTTCCTGCTGAATCTCTGCTTTCCTACTGCCTTCATCCAATCATTCTTATTCCTTTCCATGGCAAGCTGTATGTAGGGCGTCACCGTTGTCAATGGCTACTTCCCATCCTCTCAGTAAAAATGGTCCAAATGCTTTGTCACAGTACGGCTAATCATTTGTCGATTCTTGATCATGTCGAAATAAAATCCATTGATTCTTTTACGTCTGTCACTACGCCCAACAATCGCGAGTTTGAAGCTCGTCACAGTCATTCAATCCCTGAATCGTACTCGGAATATCACAGACAATGTTTAGAATTTCCGGATTCTCAAGAATGGCCGTCAATAATTCTAGCTTATACCACGAAGACTTCGATCTTTTGGAATGGAGGCTAAGAGATACACGCTCGTTCTAAGGTAGAACGGAAGTGGTTGTCAGTCACGCGTTCATAGGTGAGAATGATAATGAGTGTCATGGGTCATCACATTCATCATGTTGAAGTGCAGCGAATATCTTAGAATAAGAATAAGCGTGAATTGAATAGAAGAACAATAATAATTGCATTAATTCTCGAGGTACAGTGATGAGCGGATAATTTATACGCTTTTTGGCACTATTTTTAGTGTGTTTTTAGTACGTTTTAGTTAGTTTTTAGTATGTTTTTATTAGTTTTTATTTAAAATTCACTTTTCTGGGCTTTACTATGAGTTTGTGTGTTTTTCTGTGATTTCAGGTAATTTCTGGCTGAAATTGAGGGACCTGAGCAAAAATCTGATTCAGAGACTGAAAAAGGACTACAGATGCTGTTGGATTCTGACCTCCCTGCACTCGAAGTAAATTTTCTGGAGCTACAGAAACGTAATTGGCGCGCTCTCAATTGCGTTGGAAAGTAGACATTTTGGGCTTTCCAGCAATGTTTAATCGTTCATACTTTTTCTGAGATTTGATGGCCCAAATCGGCGTTGCAAATCAGCTTCAGAATTCCCGGCGTTTAACGCCGGGACTGGCACAAAAGTTGGAGTTAAACGCCCAAACTGGCACAAAAGCTGGCGTTTAACTCCAGGAAAAGTCTCTACACATGAAAGCTTCAATGCTCAGCCCAAGCACACACCAAATGGACCCCGGAAGTGGATTTTCACGTCATTTACTCATTTCTATATATCCTAAGTTAGTAGTTCACTATAAATAGGATCTTTTGACATTGTATCTTTATCTCATGACACTTTACACATTTCATACTGTACCTTCTACAGCATGAGTCTCTAAACCCCATGGTTGGGGGTGAGGAGCTCTGCTGTGTCTTGATGGATTAATGCAATTACTACTGTTTTTCATTCAATCACGCTTGCTTCCATTCTAAGATATCACTTGTTTCTCAACTTGATGAATGTGATGATTCGTGACACTCATCATCATTCTCACCTATGAACATGTGCTTGATAACCACCTCTGTTCTACCTTAGATTGAGTGGATATCTCTTGGATTCTTTAATCAGAATCTTCGTGGTATAAGCTAGAATATATTGGCGGCCATTCTTGAGAATCCGGAAGGTCTAAACCTTGTCTGTGGTATTCTGAGTAGGATTCAGGGATTGAATGACTGTGACGAGCTTCAAACTCGCGATTGTGGGGCGTTAGTGTCAAACGCAAAAGAATCACTGGATTCTATTCCGACATGATCGAGAACCGACAGATGAATAGCCGTGTTGTGACAGAGCGCGTTGAACATTTTCACCGAGAGGATGGGAGGTAGCCATTGACAACGGTGAAACCCTACATACAGCTTGCCATGGAAGGAGCCTTGCGTGCATAAAGAAGGAGACAGTAGGAAAGTAGAGATTCAGAAGATAGAGCATCTCCAAAACCTCAACCTGTTCTCTATTACTGCAAAACAAGTATTTATTTCATGTTCTTTTACTTTTCACAATTAAATCTGAGAATTATTGATATCCTGACTAAGAGTGACAAGATAACCATAGCTTGCTTCAAGCCGACAATCTCCGTGGGATCGAACCTTACTCACGTAAGGTATTACTTGGACGACCCAGTGCACTTGCTAGTTAGTTGTGCGGAATTGCAAAAGTGTGATTGTGATTTCGTGCACCAAGTTTTTAGCGCCGTTGCTGGGGACTGTTCGAGTTTGGACAACTGACGGTTTATCTTGTTGCTTAGATTAAGACTATTTTATTTTTGTTGGTTTAGAGTCTTTTATTTGAGTTTGGTTTCATATTTTAAGTTTGGTGTCAATTGCATGCTTTTGTTCTCTTTTAATTTTTCGAATTTGCATGTTCTTAGTCCTTTCTTGATCTTTAAAAATTCTAAGTTTGGTGTCTTCTTTGTGTTTTCCTTTAAATCTTCGAAATTTTGCATTAATTTTCAAAATCATATCTTTTCAATCATATCTTTTTCAAAATAATTTTCAATCATATCTTTTTATTTGCTAATTCCAAAATCTTTTTAATTAATTAATTGATTTAGTTTTCAATTTGCTTTGATTTTATTTTCTTTTAGTTTTTGAAATTTTATTTTCTTTTCTTTTCCATTTATTTTATTATTTTCGGTCATTTTTAATTAAAACAAAAAAAACAAAATTTATACTTTACTTGCGATCCATATCATCTCCCTTTCTCCATCTTGGACCTAAGTGGAGTTGAGCAGTCCAGAAGGACTCTGGGGCCATATGCTAACCCCATTACAGCTGCATATGGGAGTAGTATCTGTATACCTCCCATTAAAGCAAGCAGCTTTGAGTTGAACCCTCAACTCATTATCATGGTGCAGCAAAATTGCCAGTATTTCGGTCTTCCACAGGAAGAACCTATTGAGTTTCTGGCACAGTTCTTACAAATTTCTGACACAGTACGTGATAAAGAGGTGGATCAGGATGTCTACAGATTATTACTGTTTCCATTTGTTGTAAAAGACCAAGCTAAGAGGTGGTTGAATAACCAACCCACAGCAAGTATAAAAATATGGAGATAGTTATCAGACAAATTCCTGAATCAATTTTACCCTCCAAAAAGGATGACACAGCTGAGGCTGAACATCCAAGGCTTTAAACAAGAGGATAATGAATCCCTTTATAATACCTGGGAGAGGTACAGAGGTATGCTAAGGAAATGCCCCTCTGAAATGTTTTCAGAGTGGGTACAGTTAGACATCTTCTACTATGGGCTTACAGAAAAAGCTCAGATGTCTTTAGACCACTCAGCTGGTGGATCTATACACATGAGAAAGATGATTGAAGAAGCTCAAGAACTTATAGATACTGTTGCTAGAAATCAACATTGGTACTCTAGCAGTGAGCCCTCTACAAAAAAAGAAGCCATGACAGTAACTACTGATCCTAATCCTCAAGAATAGGTTGTTGAGCTTAATCAGCAATTACTCCTGATGACAAAATAGTTAGCAGAATTTAAAGAGATGCTCCAAGAAACTAAAATTGCTAACAAGAATATATAATCATAGTTGAATCAGACAAAACAGCAGTTATCTAAACAGATAACAGAAGAATGCCAAGCAGTTCAACTGAGGAGTGGGAAGACATTGAATAACACTACTCAAAGTGGCAAAAAGCCAAGAAAGGAACAACTGACAGAGGATAACCAAACCACTGCCCAGAATCCCTCTGAGGACAGTAAGAGCCCAGAGAGAAATACTCCTGGCGTTCAAACGCCAGAAAAGGGGGAAAAGTTGGCGTTAAACGCCCATTCCTTGCCCAGTTCTGGCATTCAAACGCTAGAAAGGGGGGAAAAGTTGGCATTAAACGCCCATTCCTCACCCAGTCCTGGCATTCAAACGCCAATGAAGAATCAGACACCTGAGAGTGCTGATAGTAACCCCTCTAAGAAGGCTTCTCCAACCACCTCTGTAGGGAATAAACCTGCAACAACTAAGGTTGAAGAATACAAAGCCAAGATGCCTTATCCTCAGAAACTCCGCCAAGCGGAACAGGATAAACAATTTGCCCGCTTTGCAGACTATCTAAGAACTCTTGAAATAAAGATTCCGTTTGCAGAGGCACTTGAGCAAATACCTTCTTATGCTAAGTTCATGAAAGAGATCTTAAGTCATAAGAAGGATTGGAGAGAAAATGAAAAGGTGTTTCTCACTGAAGAATGTAGTGCAGTCATTCTAAAAAGCTTACCAAAGAAGCTTCAAGATCTAGGAAGCTTTATGATACCATGCACATTAGAAGGTGCTTGTACCAAGACAGCCCTATGTGACCTTGGAGTAAGTATCAACCTAATACCTGCATCCACTATCAGAAAGCTTGGGTTGACTGAAGAAGTCAAACCAATCCGGATATGTCTCCAACTTGCTGATGGCTCTATTAAATATCCATCAGGCATAATTGAAGACATGATTGTCAAGGTTGGGCCATTCGCCTTTCCAACTGACTTTGTAGTGCTGGAAATGGAGGAGCACAAGAGTACAACTCTCATCCTAGGAAGACCCTTCCTAGCAACTAGACGCACTCTCATTGATGTACAAAAAGGAGAAGTAACCCTGAGAGTCAATGAGGATGAGTTCAAGTTGAATGCTGTCAAAGCTATGCAGCATCCAAACACATCAAATGACTGCATGAGCGCTGATATTATTGACTCTTTGGTGGAAGAAATCAATATGACTGAAAGTCTCGAATCAGAGCTAGAGGACATCTTTAAAGATGTTCAGCCTGATCAGGAGGAACCAGAGGAAATAAAAGAACCTCTAAAAATTCCTCAGGAAGAGGATAACCCTCCCAAACCTGAGCTAAAACCACTACCACCATCCCTGAAGTATGCATTTCTGGGAGAAGGTGACACTTTTCCAGTGATTATAAGCTCTGCTTTAAACTCACAGGAAGAGGAAGCACTAATTCAAGTGCTAAGGACACATAAGACAGCTCTTGGATGGTCCATAAGTGATCTTAAGGGCATTAGCCCAGCAAGATGCATGCACAAGATCCTATTGGAAGATAATGCCAAGCCAGTGGTTCAACCACAGAGGCGGCTAAATCCAGCCATGAAGGAGGTGGTGCAGAAAGAGGTCACTAAGTTACTAGAGACTGGGATTATTTATCCTATTTCTGATAGCCCCTGGGTGAGCCCTGTCCAAGTTGTCCCCAAGAAGGGAGGCATGACAGTGGTCCATAATGAAAAGAATGAACTGGTTCCCACAAGAACAGTTACAGGGTGGCGTATGTGTATTGACTATAGAAGGCTCAATACAGCCACCAGAAAGGATCATTTTCCTTTACCATTCATAGACCAAATGCTAGAAAGACTAGCGGGTCATGATTATTACTGCTTTTGGATGGCTATTCAGGTTACAACCAAATTGCAGTAGATCCTCAGGACCAAGAGAAAACAGCGTTCACTTGCCCTTCTGGCATGTTTGCCTACAGGAGAATGCCTTTTGGTCTGTGTAATGCACTTGTAACTTGTCAGAGATGCATGCTATCCATCTTCTCTGACATGGTAGAGAAGTTCCTAGAAGTCTTCATGGATGACTTCTCAGTATATGGAGCCTCATTCAGCTCCTGTCTTAATCATCTAGCACTTGTCCTGAAAAGGTGCCAAGAGACTAACCTGGTCTTAAACTGGGAGAAATGTCACTTTATGGTGACTGAAGGAATTGTCCTTGGGCACAAAATTTCAGGCAAGGGAATAGAGGTGGATCAAGCAAAGATAGAAGTAAGTGAAAAATTACCACCACCTACCAATGTTAAGGCAATCAGAAGCTTTCTAGGGCATGTAGGATTTTACAGAAGGTTCATAAAGGATTTTTCAAAAATTACAAAACCTTTAAATAACCTGCTAGCTGCTGACATGCCATTTGTGTTTGACACAGAGTGTCTGCAGGCGTTTGAGACCCTGAAAGCCAAGCTGGTCACAGCACCAGTCATCTCTGCACCAGATTGGACATTACCATTCGAACTAATGTGTGATGCCAGTGACCATGCCATTGGTGCAGTGTTGGGACAGAGGCACAACAAGCTTCTGCACGTCATTTATTATGCTAGCCGTGTTCTGAATGACGCACAGAAGAATTACACAACCACAGAAAAAGAATTACTTGCAGTGGTTTATGCCATTGACAAGTTTAGATCCTACTTAGTAGGGTCAAAAGTGATTGTGTACACTGACCATACTGCTCTTAAATACTTACTCACAAAGCAGGATTCAAAACCCAGGCTCATAAGGTGGGTGTTGCTTCTGCAAGAGTTTGATATAGAAATAAGAGACAGAAAAGGGACAGAGAATCAGGTAGCTGATCATCTGTCCCGGATAGAACCAGTAGCTGAGGCGTCCCTCCCCTCTACTAAGATCTCTGAGACCTTTCCAGATGAGCAACTCTTTGCCATTCAGGAAGCTCCATGGTTTGCAGACATTGCAAATTATAACCTGTGAGGTTCATACCCCAGGAGTACAGCAGGGTGCAAAGAAAAAAATTAATTTCAGATGCCAAGTACTACCTATGGGATGAGCCATATCTCTTCAAGAGATGTGCAGACGAAATGATTCATAGATGTGTACCTAGAGAGGAAGCACAAAGGATCCTATGGCATTGTCATGGATCGCAGTATGGGGGACATTTCGGAAGTGAGCGAACAGCCACTAAGGTCCTCCAATGTGGCTTCTACTGTCCTACTCTCTATAGGGATGCCCGAGAGTTTGTGCATAATTGTGACAGTTGCCAAAGAGCTGGTAACTTGCCTCATGGTTACGCCATGCCTCAACAAGGAATCTTAGAGATTGAATTGTTTGATGTATGGGGTATTGACTTCATGGGTCCTTTCCCACCATCATACTCAAACACTTATATTCTGGTGGCAGTAGACTATGTATCTAAATGGGTTGAAGCAATTGCCACTCCCAATAATGATACTAAGACCGTGCTGAAATTCCTCCAGAAACATATCTTCAGCAGGTTTGGTGTTCCCAGAGTACTAATCAGTGATGGGGGCACTCATTTCTGCAATAAACAGCTGTACTCTGCTATGATCCGATATGGAATTAGCCACAAAGTAGCAACTCCGTATCATCCACAGACAAATGGGCAAGCTGAAGTCTCTAATAGAGAGTTAAAAAGAATCCTGGAATGGACTGTAATTGCCCGTAGAAAGGATTGGGCAAAGAGCTTGGATGATGCTCTGTGGGCATACAGAACAGCATTCAAGACTCCTATAGGAACCTCTCCATACCAACTTGTGTATGGGAAGGCCTGTCATCTGCCCGTGGAACTAGAACATAAAGCCTACTGGGCAACCAAATTCCTAAACATGGATGCTAAGTTAGCTGGTGAAAAAAGATTGCTCCAGCTAAATGAGCTAGAGGAGTTTAGACTCAGTGCCTTTGAAAATGCAAAAATTTATAAGGAAAAGGCAAAGAAGTGGCATGACAAGAAGTTGTCATCCAGAGTCTTTGAGCCAGGACAAAAAGTTCTGCTCTTCAACTCTAGGCTCAGAATATTCCCAAGAAAACTTAAATCCAGGTGGAGGGGTCCGTATGTGATTACAGGAGTGTCACCATATGGATATGTTGAGCTTCAAGATATTGATTCTGACAAAAAGTTCATTGTTAATGGACAGAGGATCAAACATTATCTTGAAAGCAATTTTGAGCAAGAATGCTCAAAACTAAGGCTTGAATGAAGCTCAGTAAAGGTCCAGCTAAAGACAATAAAGAAGCGCTTGCTGGGAGGCAACCCAGCCATTAGCAGGTTATTTATTTTACTTAATAGAATATTGACATACATTCTTCAAGGTTGATCATCAAAATTGAGGGAATTCACAGAGTTATAGAAGGATTCAGTGCAAAAAGCAGAGAAAAGGAGTTTGCTGGCAAGAAAACGCCAGTAAAGGGTACTCTGGGCATTAAACGCCAGAATGGATACCATTCTGGGCGTTTAACGCCAGTAAAGGTACCATTCTGGGCGTTTAATGCCAGGATTGCAGCATCCTGGGCATTTAACAAAAAGCCCAGTGATGAAGGGGTTTCTGGTGTTTAATGCCAGCCAGGGTACCTGGCTGGGCGTTAAACGCCCATAATGGCCAATATTTGGACGTTAAACGCCAGAATGGATACCATTCTGGGTGTTTAATGCCAGAAAGGTTGGGGATAGAGATTTTGTTTTCCACTTCAAATTTTTTTCAAACTTTCTTGTTTTGATCCATAATTTTTTGTATAAACACATTACAAACTCTCATCATTCACTCTCAAATTTCAAAAAATTAAACAATTTTTAAATCATTCTTCAAATCTCTTTCGAATCCTTTCCAAATCTTCTTCAAAAACTCAAATATCTTCTCAAATTCTTTCCATATCTTCTCAAATCTCCTTCAAAATTTTCGAAATCTCTTCCCCCTCCCTTATAAATACACGTTCGGCCATCCCCCTCTCCCCACCATTCAAATTTGATCTCCTCCTCTCTCTCCTCTTTCCTTTCTTTTGCTTGAGGGTAAGCAAACCTCTAAGTTTGGTGTGCTTTTCCGTGATCACTAAACCAAGATTTATCAAGATCATGGCTCCTAAGGGAAAACAAACCAATTTAAAAGGCAAGAAAGAGAATAATCCAAAGAATATTTGGAATCAAGAGAAGTTCTTAACCAAAGAACATACAGACCATTACCATAAAATAATGGGTCTAAGGTCAGTGATTCCGGAAGTCAGATTCGATCTGAAAGACGATGAATATCCGGAGATCCAAGAGCAAATTCGAACCAGAGGATGGGAAGTTTTAACCAACCCTGAGACAAAGGTTGGAAGAAACATGGTTCAGGAATTCTACTCAAATCTGTGGCTGACAAATAAGCAGAGAATGATTGGAACTGCTTTTCATACCTACAGAACTATGGTCAGAGGGAGAATTATTTACTTCCATCTGGACAAAATAAGAGAGGTCTTCAAATTACCTCAACTACAAGATGATCCTGAATCCTTTAATAGGAGAATGGTCAGAGTAGATAAGGGGTTGGATCAAGTTCTAGAGGACATATGCCTCCCTGGAACTAAGTGGACAACCAATTCAAAAGGTGTCCCAAACCAACTCAAGAGGGGAGATCTCAAACCAGTTGCAAGAGGTTGGCTAGACTTCATTGGGTGTTCTATATTGCCCACTAGCAACCATTCTGAGGTCACGGTCAAGAGAGCAGTGATGATTCATTGCATTATGCTGGGAAAAGAAGTGGAGATTCATCATCTGATTGCTTGTGAGATTTACACAATTGCAAACAAGAACTCCACTGAAGCCAAACTGGCTTACCCAAGCTTAATCTCTTTGCTATGTAAAGATGCTGGGGTGAGGATGGGAGTAGATGAATTCATCCTAATTGAACATCCAATCATCAAGAAGTCAATGGAAGGACAAATGCAAGATAACTCTATCAAAAGGAGGGCGCAGGAATTCCTCCCTGAACTTCCTGAAATTGACTACTGGGCCAGCCTAGAAGCATCTGTTGCCAAGCTGCAAGAAGCTATAGAACAAATTAAGGAAGAACAGCAGAATCAAAACTGCAGGCTCTGCAAATTGCTGAAGGAACAAGAGAAGCAGGTGCGTGAGCTACAGGAGCTGAAGCGCCAGAAGCTCTCCCTTGAAGGGTCAAATACCCCACAAGTTGAGGGAGCATCCACTTCTCAAAATCAAGGTTGTTGAGTCCTAACTCTGTGATAACCTCTATCATTAGGAATATATTTTAGAGTCATTTAAATTTTTGTTTTCTATTACTATTAGTTTTATCTTATATTTATTCTTTTGAGTCTTGTTCTTAATTCATGATTAATAAAACTTAAGGTTCATATCTTAAAGCTATGAATGTCATATGAATCCATTACCTCTTTTAAATGAAAAATGCTTTAATCACAAAAGAACAAGAAGTACAGGATTTTGAATTCATCTCTGAAACTAGTTGAATTAGTTTGATGTGGTGACAATACTTTTTGTTTTCTGAATGAATGCTTGAACAATGCATATGTCTTTTGAATTTGTTGATTAAAGAATGTTAAACTTGTTGGCTCTTGAAAGAATGATGGTAAAGGAAAAATGTTATTGAGGATCTGAAAAATCATCAGATTGATTCTTGAAGCAAGAAAAAGCAGTATATGCGAAAAAAAAGAGAGAGCAAGCAGAAAAAGCCAATAGCCCTTTAAACAAAAAGGCAAGGGTAAAAATAAAAAGTAATCCAAGGCAAAAAGAGTGTGCTTAAGAACCCTGGACACCTCTAATTGGGGACTCTAGCAAAGCTGAGTCACAATCTGAAAAGGTTTATCGAGTTATGTGTCTATGGCATGTATGTATCCGGTGGTAATATTGGAAAACAGAGTGCTTTGGGCCACAGCCAAGACTCATAAAGCAGTTGTGTTCAAGAATCATCATACTTAACTAGGAGAATCAATAACACTATCTGAATTCTGAGTTCCTATAGATGCCCATCATTCTAAACTTCAAAGGATAAAGTGAGATGCCAAAACTGTTCAGAGGCAAAAAGCTACTAGTCCCGCTCATCTAATTGGAGCTAAGTTTCATTGATATTTTGGAGTCTATAGTATGTTCTCTTCTTTTTATCCTATTTGATTTTTAGTTGCTTGGGGACAAGCAACAATTTAAGTTTGGTGTTGTGATAAGCGGATAATTTATACACTTTTTGGCACTATTTTTAGTGTTTTTAGTACGTTTTAGTTAGTTTTCAGTATGTTTTTATTAGTTTTTATTTAAATCATTGGTGGAATTTTAGATAAGTGTATGAAGATGCTTTGTTCCTACTGAATCTCTGCTTTCCTATTGCCTTCATCCAATCATTCTTACTCCTTTCCATGGCAAGCTGTATGTAGGGCGTCACCGTTGTCAATGGCTACTTTCCATCATCTCAGTGAAAATGGTCCAAATGCTCTGTCACAGTACGGCTAATCATTTGTTAGTTCTCGATCATGTCGGAATAAAATCCATTGATTCTTTTGCGTCTGTCACTACGCCTAACAATCGCAAGTTTCAAGCTCGTCACAGTCATTCAATCCCTGAATCGTACTCGGAATATCACAGACAAGGTTTAGACTTTCCGGATTCTCAAGAATGGCCGCCAATAATTCTAGCTTATACCACGAAGACTCCGATCTTTCGGAATGAAGGCTAAGAGATACACGCTCGTTCTAAGGTAGAACAGAAGTGGTTGTCAGTCACGCGTTCATAGGTGAGAATGATGATGAGTGTCATGGGTCATCACATTCATCATGTTGAAGTGCAGCGAATATCTTAGAATAAGAATAAGCGTGAATTGAATAGAAGAACAATAATAATTGCATTAATTCTCGAGGTACAGTGATGAGCGGATAATTTATACGCTTTTTGGTACTGTTTTTAGTGTGTTTTTAGTACGTTTTAGTTAGTTTTTAGTATGTTTTTATTAGTTTTTATTTAAATTCACTTTTCTGGGCTTTAATATGAGTTTGTGTGTTTTTCTGTGATTTCAGGTAATTTCTGGCTGAAATTGAGGGACCTGAGCAAAAATCTGATTCAGAGGCTGAAAAAGGACTCCAGATGCTGTTGGATTCTGACCTCCCTGCACTCGAAGTAAATTTTCTGGAGCTACAAAAGCCTAATTGGCGCGCTCTTAATTGTGTTGGAAAGTAGACATCCTGGGATTTCCAGAAATATATAATAGTCCATACTTTGCTCGAGATTTGATGGCCCAAATCGGCGTTGCAAATCAGCTTCAGAATTCCCGGTGTTTAACGCCGGAACTGGCACAAAAGTTGGAGTTAAACGCCCAAATTGGCACAAAAGCTGGCGTTTAACTCCAGAAAAAGTCTCTACACATGAAAGCTTCAATGCTCAGCCCAAGCACACATCAAGTGGACCCCAGAAGTGGATTTTCACGTCATTTACTCATTTCTGTATATCCTAAGTTACTAGTTCATTATAAATAGGATCTTTTGACATTGTATCTTTACCTTATGACACTTTACACGTTTCATACTGTACCTTCTACAACATGAGTCTCTAAACCCCATGGTTGGGGGTGAGGAGCTCTGCTGTGTCTTGATGGATTAATGCAATTACTACTGTTTTTCATTCAATCACGCTTGCTTCCATTCTAAGATATCACTTGTTTCTCAACTTGATGAATGTGATGATCCGTGACACTCATCATCATTCTCACCTATGAATGTGTGCTTGACAACCACCTCCATTCTATCTTAGATTGAGTGGATATCTCTTGGATTCTTTAATCAGAATCTTCGTGGTATAAGCTAGAATATATTGGCGGCCATTCTTGAGAATCCGGAAGGTCTAAACCTTGTCTGTGGTATTCTGAGTAGGATTCAGGGATTGAATGACTGTGATGAGATTCAAACTCGCAATTGTGGGGCGTTAGTGACAAACGCAAAAGAATCACTGGATTCTATTCCGACATGATCGAGAACCGACAGATGAATAGTCGTGCTGTGACAGAGCGCGTTGAACATTTTCACTGAGAGGATGGGAGGTAGCCATTGACAACGGTGAAACCCTACATATAGCTTGCCATGGAAGGAGCCTTGCGTGCATGAAGAAGGAGACAGTAGGAAAGCAGAGATTCAGAAGATAGAGCATCTCCAAAACCTCAACCTGTTCTCCATTACTGCAAAACAAGTATTTATTTCATGTTCTTTTACTTTTCACAATTAAACCTGAGAATTATTGATATCCTGACTAAGAGTTACAAGATAACCATAGCTTGCTTCAAACCGACAATCTCCGTGGGATCGAATCTTACTCACGTAAGGTATTACTTGGACGACCCAGTGCACTTGCTGGTTAGTTGTGCGGAATTGCAAAAGTGTGATTGTGATTTCGTGCACCATACAGCAGAGCTCCACACCTTAATCTATGGTGTGTAGAAACTCCACCATTGAAAATACAGGTCTAGGCATGGCCGAATGGCCAGCCCCCATGGTCTAAGAACTAAACTTCCAAAGAAGAAAATACAATAGTAAAAAGTCATATTTATACTAGACTAGCTACTAGGGTTAACATAAATAATTCTAAGTGCAAAAATCCACTTCCGGGGCCCACTTGGTGTGTGCTTGGGCTGAGCTTGAGCTTTACATATGCAGAGGCTTCTCTTGGGGTGAAACGCCAAGTTGTAACATGTTTTTGGCGTTTAACTCTGGTTTGTGACGTGTTTCTGGCATTTTACTCCAGAATGCAGCATGGAACTGGCGTTGAACGCCAGTTTGCGTCGTCTAAACTCAAATAAAGTATGGACTATTATATATTTCTGGAAATCCTTGGATGTCTACTTTCTAATGCCGTTGAGAGCGCGCCATTTGAAGTTCTGTAGCTTCAGAAGATCTATTTCGAGTGCAGGGAGGTCAGAATCCAACAGCATCAGCAGTCCTTTGTCAGCCTGAATCAGATTTTTGCTCAGGTCCTTCAATTTCAGCCAGAAAATACCTGAAATCACAGAAAAACACACAAACTCATAGTAAAGTCCAGAAATGTGAATTTTGCATAAAAACTAATGAAAACATCCCTAAAAGTAGCTAGATCCTACTAAAAACTACCTAAAAATAATGCCAAAAAGCGTATAAATTATATGCTCATCACAACACCAAACTTAAATTGTTGCTTGTCCCTAAGCAACTGAAAATCAAATAGGATAAAAATAAGAGAATATACTATAAATCTCAAAATATCAATGAATATTAGTTCTAATTAGATGAGCGGGACTTGTAGCTTTTTGCTTCTGAACAGTTTTGGCATCTCACTTTATCCTTTGAAGTTTAGAATGATTGGCATCCATAGGAACTCAGAGTTCAGATAGAGTTATTGATTCTCTTAGTTTAAGTATGTTGATTCTTGAACACAGCTACTTTTATGAGTCTTGGCCGTGGCCCTAAGCACTTTATTTTCCAATATTACCACCGGATACATAAATGCCACAGACACATGACTGTGTGAATCTTTTCAGATTGTGACTCAACTTTGCTAAAGTCCCCAGTTAGAGGTGTCCAGAGCTCTTAAGCACACTCTTTTTGCTTTGGATCATGACTTTAACCACTCAGTCTCAAGCTTTTCACTTGGACCTGCATGCCACAAGCACATGGTTAGGGACAGCTTGATTTAGCCGCTTAGGCCTGGACTTATTTCCTTGGGCCCTCCTATCCATTAATGCTCAAAACCTTGGATCCTTTTTACCCTTGCCTTTTGGTTTTAAGGGCTATTGGCTTTTTCTGCTTGCTTTTTCTTTTTCTTTTATATTTTTTTATCACCACTTTTTTTTCACAAGCTTTGTTCTTCACTACTTTTTCTTGCTTCAAGAATCAATTTTTTTTTTATTTTTTAGATTATCAATAACATTTCTCTTTTTCATCATCCTTTCAAGAGCCAACAATTTTAACATTTATAAACAATAAGATAAAAAATATGCACTATTCAAGCACTCATTCAGAAAACAAAAAGTATTGTCACCACATCAATATAATTAAACTAATTTCAAGGACAATTTCGAAACTCATGTACTTCTTGTATTTTTGTATTAAAAATATTTTTCATTTAAGAAAGGTGAAGGATTCATGAAATTATTCATAGCCTTAAGACATAGTTACAAGACACTAATGATCATGTAATAAAGACACAAACATAGACAAACCTGAAGCTCAAAAACCAAAAAACAGAGAGATAAGAACACGGAAGTTAAGGAATGAGTCCACTTTAGTGATGGTGGCACCTTCTTCTTGAAAGACCAATGATGTTCTTGAGCTCCTCTATGTCTCTTCTTTGCCTTTGTTGCTCCTCCCTCATAGCTCTTTGATATTCTCTAATCTCATTGAGAACGATGGAGTGCTCTTGATGTTCCACCCTTAATTGGTTCATGTCATTACTCAATCCTTCTAGAGAAGTGTTGAGTTGTTCCCAATAGTTGTTTAGAGGAAAATGCATCCCTTGAGGCATCTCATGGATTTCTTGATGATGAGCTTCCTCATGCTCTTGTTGAGGTCCATGAGTGGGCTCTCTTGATGTGTAGTCAAATGCTCTATTACTGGGCTATGGACCCTTGAGATGAATCTCTCCATCTCCCGTGCTCGAAGGTGGAACCTTTTGTCTTCCCTTTCTTTTTTTCTAGAGGTTTCTCCAGCCCTAGGTGCCATCAATGGTTATGGAAAAACAAAAAAAGCTATGATGTTACCACACCAAACTTCGAATATTGCTCATCCTCGAGCAAAAGAAGAAAGAATAGAAAAAGAGGAAGAAGAGATGGAGGAGAGGTAGAGAGGTGTGTATTCGGCCAAGGGAGATAAGAGAGGGTAGTGTTGAAGAAGGATAGAGGGGTTTATATAGTGGATGGAGATGGCATGGGGTTTGGTCATTTAGGGTGGGTTTGGGTGGGAAAGAGTTGATGGATGTGAGTGATGAAGAGGTGATAGGGAAGAGATGCAGCATGTTTTTGGTGTTGAACGCCACTTCCATGCTTGTTTCTGGCGTTTAACGCTAGCTTCATGCTCTGTTCTGGCATTAAAACGCCAATCAGATGCTCCTTACTGGCGTTTAAACGCCAGTAAGCTCTTCCTCCAGGGTGTGCTATTTCTTCTGCTGTTTTTGATTCTGTTTTTAATTTTTGCAATTGTTTTGTGACTCCATGATGAGCGGATAATTTGTACGCTTTTTGGCATTGTTTTTAGTATGTTTTTAGTATGTTCTAGTTAGTTTTTAGTATATTTTTATTAGTTTTTAGTTAAAATTCACTTTTCTGGACTTTACTATGAGTTTGTGTGTTTTTCTGTGATTTCAGGTATTTTCTGGCTGAAATTGAGGGACCTGAGCAAAAATCTGATTCAGAGACTAAAAAGGACTGCAGATGCTGTTAGATTCTGACCTCCCTGCACTCGAAGTAGATTTTCTGGAGCTACAGAAGCCCAATGGGCGCGCTCTCAACGGCATTGGAAAGTAGACATCCTGGGCTTTCCAGCAATATATGATAGTCCATACTTTGCCCAAGATTTGATGGCCCAAACTGGCGTACAAAGTCACCCTCAGAAATCCTAGCGTTAAACGCCGGAACTGGCACCAAAATGGGAGTTAAACGCCCAAACTGGCACAAAAGCTGGCGTTTAACTCCAAGAAGAGTCTCTACACAAAAATGCTTCAATGCTCAGCCCAAGCACACACCAAGTGGGCCCGGAGTCCAAGTTATGTTCCATTAAAGTATGCCCAAAAACCATATTTTCATACAAAACCACAAAGTGCCATTTTCAAAATAAGCATTTTCAACCCCTTTCAAAATCAACCAAAGCATGCCAATTTCGACCCTTTTTGAAATCAATCAAAATATATCGAAATCAACATCAAGCCTCCTCAACTCATGCATTAACACCTTACCACAATTCACAAAGCCTCCATATAACCATTTCTACCCATTTCAAACAAATGGCTAAATTACAAACACATTAACATGTCATACATCCTTCCTCATCCCAATTTCCAACAATACTATTTCCAATCAATTATTATTATACATAATCAATATCATACTCACTATCACATGGTTTCACCCACAAATCAACCTTAATCATTCCTCAAGTATATATCACAACATACATATCTCTCATGCATCATCATACCATCAATGCATCAATAATCATAATCACATATATGACCACATAATATATCTCAACCAAAACCAAACATACCTCATCTACATAATTTCACCCAAAATTACCAAATTCCACACTTCAATTCCTCAAACCTTATTATTCAATAACCAACCCAATCATTCATATATTCATTATCTGAAATTCATCCAATCACTTGTGTCATCATACAATGCACACATCAACTTACCTTCCTTACCTCTTTTCGGCCTCCGGCCTAAAATTCACGGTCTCCGGCCCAATTTCACAATTTAAATGCATAAACCACAAATCAATACTCATTACCCAATACATCAAATTCTCAATATACCAAGCATACAAGGCCACACAATTTTCAACCCAATCATTAATTCACATTACATACCAACTATGCATATTAGCACCAACCATTTACACAATCCAAACTTAATCCTAGGGGCATCTAGCCTAGAAATTCTCATCACACCACACAGTACTTAAATGAAACTTAAACCGTACCTCTTGTAGCCAAACTAATTGAGCCTCTTCTATGAAAGTCTCCACCAACCCTTAGTTCCAAGCCTCACCAAAGCTCCACAAGCAACACCAATCTCCCAATTGTGCATCAAAATCACCAAATACGCTAACATAACCAATTTCACATATATACATCAACCTAGGGCTCATAAAAATGACAAATCACAAGGGTTTGAGCATTTTTTACCTCAACTCATATGAAGTAGGAATAGAGCCCACTTAAAATCCATGTTGGAGTATTCCTAAACACCCAAAATCACAAGATTTCAATACTAACTACCTAAAAACGTGTAACATTGGAAAATTTCAAAAATTGGGCAGAGATAAATGGAATACTCACCACAAAACTTAGATAGAATTGTAGAGGATGAAAAAAGTGACGCGTGACCACAAACGGCTCGTCAATCGGAGCTCCGTAGCTCAAGTTATGGTGGTTTGAAGATAAAAAAGAGTTAGATTTTCTCTCTTCTCTTCTCTCTTCTTAATTCAGCGCCCAACACCCCTTCTTTAGGGCAAAATGAGCTAAAATGGTCGTAACTAATGTTTATATATGTTGGGTCTTGGACCCACTTAGACTCGGTTCACTTATTTTTGTCCGTTGGCCCAATTTTGGACCAAAACCTTTAAGATTAGCGCTCTAAATCGCACTTCAAATATTTCTACCCCCCCTAATTATAATTCCTCATTCCTTAATTTTATTTACTCATAATCAATTTTCTCAGCTGCAGTACCAGACATGTCTCAGCCGGTACTACCGGTCAAAATTCCACTACGCGCTTTTACGCAGAAAACTATGTTTTTCGACTCGTACAAATTCATTGAATCCAAATATCATATTTAAATCATCAAATTCCAATTGCCAAATCTTCCAACCATATTCGCTCCTATTTAACTTATTATTTAATTAATTTCGGTTAGACCGAGTATTACAAGGACTAATTTGATTAATTTTTAAAATTTTAGGGATGAAAATGACTTATGTCTGAACTTTTAAGGACTATTTTGGTTATAAATAAATTTTTTAAATGTCAAGTGACACGTGGCATGACACGTGTCACTGATCTGACATGTCAACTAATTATCTTGTGACATGTGGTATTAACCCACCACGTCATCATCCAACTGACGGAAGGACTAACGTGACTAAGTCGTGTATCTTTCGGGGATGATTTCGATTAATTTTATCTTTCGAGGACTAAAATGGAGATCGAAATATCTTTCAGAGACGATTTTGACTATTAACTCAATAAAAAAAAATAACTTTTTGGGTAAAAACTTATTAAAAAGCCTAAATATAATGGCAAGTTTTAAACAATAAGTCATTTAATTATTTCCAAAACTCAATAAATAAATATTGCATTTTCTTAAATTCAATGTTTTCATATATATTAATATTTTATCATTTATTACATCACAAAATTATAAAATAAAGAATACACTCTTTTATATATTTCCATATTATTATTAATTTTATTAATTTAAATTTTTAATTAATATTGAATTAAGTTATTTTAACTACAAACTTTTATTCTCATATATTACAATTCATTTATTATTTATTTTATCATTATTTTGGAAAGTTATTCATAATTAAATTTTTCATCATAATAATTAATAATTTATTTGTAAAGCATATATTGGTTATTAAAAATATTTTTGCTACTAAATAATTACTATTCCATTCATATTTGTAATATAAAGGTGTCTAATTATTATTTTAAGCAGAAATTACACACTGTTTGAATGAGTTTAGCTAAAAGAAAGACAACCCAATAAAAAAGAGTAATAAGCATTAGAACAATTTAATTTTACGAAGCGAAGGTTTTAATTTGGAGGGTGAAATTATGGATAAATCTATTGCCATGAAAAGTTTGTTACATCACTAGTGTTATGTTTAAACTTGAAATTTATCATGTCAACAACCCTAGGTAAATATGGACGCTTTGTATATGGTATTTTGTTATGAGGATGCTCCTATAAAAATACATAAAACATTTTTTTATAAAGATATTTATATGTTGTATTATTATTGAACGTATTAATAAATTAATTATTGTTAAATTTTTTAACAAATTAAAATAAAATCGATTTTTTAACAATAATAATAAATTCAATTGTTATTAAATCCGATCGAATCGACTAATTTACATAACCTACTGGATTATATTTTATTTTTAAATAAAAATCAGGGATATATTTGTCTTTTTATCAAAAAATTTAAACATGATTCGTTTTAGATTGTGTAAATCGATCGGATCAAATCGGGTGTAATAATTATAGAAGAGTGCTACACATATAAGTCATTTGGTTTACAAGTCATACAAGTTGGGAGAAACCTAACAAAAAGCACGCTGACCCATATACGATTTACATGGCATGCTTCGGCTTCCTCCTTCTCCTCCTCCTCTTCCTTCTTCTTCTCCTTCTTCCTTCTTCTTCTCCTTCTTCTTCTCCTACTCTTCTTCTTCTTCCTCCATGAAAACGAGTTTCTTGCCAAATTTGTTCGATCTCCTTCATGCGTTCTCTCTTTACCTTTTCATTCGTTGTTTTATCTACGTTTATCACTGGTATTTTTGCTTCGTTTTTTTTATTTTCATGGTTTCTGAAATCAAGCTTTGAAATCGTTTTGAAGATAATGGAACTTCAGAAATACACCCAAACGATTACAGAAATATATCCAACCGATTACATAAATACACCCAAACGGTTACAGAATACACTCAAACAGTTACAGAAATTCACCCAAACGATTATAGAAATACGCCCAAAGGATTACAGAAATACACCCAAAAAATTACAAAAATACACCCAAAGGATTTAAAAAATATACCCAAAATTCGTTGAAGTACACCTTATGCATAATTCAGAACTCTTTCTCTTTCTCCTCCTCATCTTCTGCTGCTTCTTTTTCTTCTTCATTTTCTTATTTCATATTCTCATAATTCTTTTTGGAAGAAAAAAATCAAATAAAGAAAAAATACATAATGTTGTAAAATCAAAAGAAAAACGAGGAGAAATATGACGATGAAGATGAAACACTTCAAAAATAAAAAGAATAAGAAGAAGAAGAGGAGGAGAAGGCACAGAAAAAAAAAGAAGAAAGAGAAAAAAAAGAGGAAGCATGAAAATAAATAAATAAATGATTTATATGAAAAATACTTGTATGTGAAAAATTTCTCATAATTATAATGTGAATAATTAGATTTATTATTGTTGTTATAATAAATCAATTTTATTCTGATTTATTAAAAATATATTATTAATCAATTTAATAAAAATATCTAATAATACTATAACACATATAACCGTTTTAAAAATAAAGATATTTTTAATATTTTTATCGAAATAATCTCCTTTAATTATCCGTGACATCTCAAATAGGTTGAGGGATGTTGAAAGTGAATTTTTGCAGGATATGTTGAAGGTTTGGTTTACTAAAATTTTTTAAATTAAAAATATTTATATTTTTTAAAAATAAAGTAACTTATTTTATGTTTGATAAATAAAAAAATTATTTATTTATGCTGTGTAACTTTTAAAAGATAATATTTTTAAAAATATTTAATAAAAAATATTTTAAAATTAATTTGTACTTATTAAAATTAAAATATTTAATATAACTCTATATAATAATTAATATTTAAATTTAATTTTTATATTAATATTTATTATAATATTTTTAAATTTTAAGAGTTAATTTATAAAATGTGTTTACTATTATTTATTTTTATTAAAAATTAATTTTTATAAATTAATCTTGAAAAATAAAAGCTTTATCGAAACAGGTTGGAGGGGAGTGTGACGCGTATTGATGCAATAGGAGGAGACATTTATTGAGTGGAAGCAGTAGTGGGCAGCAATTGGTCGAAGTGTCGTCAGGTAATAATTAGGTGAGGAAGTCTTTTTAACCTGAGTGATTAATTTTTTTTTTAAAGAACTGGGTTTATCTTCTGTTGCAGTCGGACTTTTTCTGTTGGATAGATGGATGGATTGGGCTAGTATTATGAAAATTTGATCCAAAAATTTTGAAAAATAATAATAATAATTTTAAATTTTGTTAACTAAAAATATTTGAATTTTTATTTTCTAAATTAATTCAAAAAAATATTTATAATGATAGATTTTACGGGCCTGCTACATATACAAGTTTACAAGTTTACAAGTTGGCCCAGCCCAAATAGAACTCTCGCGCATGAAGAGAAATAACATGGCGCGTCAAAATCACGCGCTCAACACTCGAACGGTTACGTATGGCAGACTCTTCCACTTCTTCCACTTCTTCCACTTCTCAAAGCGCTTTGAAAACAAGGAAACCCTCCCATTTTCGAGCGAAAATCAAAGTTCAAAATATACAAATCGTTGTTCGAAACCTCCATCAAAACACCATCAAACTCTCCGTGAAGAATCTGAAGAGAAAACAAAGCAACAATACTCAACGTAAGTTCATTAAGATTCCTGTATATTTTACTTTTCTTCTACATCGTTCTTCTAGGGTTTACTATTATTCTTGCTTCTTTGTTACACTGTTCTAAGTTCTACGTCGTTGTTCTAAGTTCTACGTCGTTCTACGTTGTTGTTCTAAGTTCTCCTGCTATTTTTGTTGATTTTTTGGGGTTTATTCCGTAGATTGAGGGGTGTATACTGCTTAACCTTGTAATGTGGCTTGATATTGAAGCATGGTTGAGTGATATCTGACTGATATCTATATGGATGTATCTGAATAATATCTATGGGTGTATCTCACTGTAATCAATGGGTGTATCTTGTTGATATCTTTGGGTGTATCTGAGTCATATATATGGGTGTATCTTACTGTTATCAATGGGTGTATCTTATTGATATTAATGGGTGTATCTGAGTCATATATATGGGTGTATCTTACTGATATCTTTGGGTGTATTTTTCGTTTCAGAGAAAATGGCAGCAAGAAACCAAACAAAAGACCTTAAGTGTGCCACACATCTCCTGAGTGATAAGTTCAGAAACATGACTGAGGAGAAGAAGGCGATTGTGAGGGATCTTGGATTCGGTGGGTTGATGCACATCCCACCACTAAGGGTGGATCACCAACTCTTAAGGGAGCTGGCAAACAACTTCAAACTTGGGGAGAACAAACTGAAGACAGGATATGGTTCTTTTCAAATAACACAAAAAAAAAAATAGGTCATGCGCTTGGGATCAATGCAACAGGTAACTAGCTTAAAATTATAGGTGTATATTAAGTTGTTGCTTCGGTGTATTTAAGTTGATGCTTGGGTGTATTTGAACCGACTTGGATACTTTGTTGTCTTCCTTTTTGTAGGAGATCTATTTCCTCAGAAAGTTGAGTATAAGAAACTTTCTGATGATGACAAAATAATTTATAGAAGATTCTAGGGTAAGACCCTCAAAAGTCTTACCGATGAAATGATGGAAATCGGCGTTGGCAACGAAGAGGAACGCCTGATGTTCAAGAGGATATTCATCCTCTACATACAGATGGCGTTCCTTTTGCCAACGACGATAAACAAAATATCGCCCGTGCACCTGGCCCCAATTTTTAAGATGGATGGCATATCAGAGAGAAACTGGGGGGGGGGCATGTTTTGACCTTCATGATCAAGGGCATCACAGACTACCAGGAGAAGAAGAAGAAGGCAATTAATGGCTGCCTCTTCGCCCTGATGATAATCTACTTTCATCTTTCAAAAAACAAAGGCAAGAACACGACTGAAAGACCACCAAAGCCCTGGATTGCCAACTGGACTAAGGAGCAGTTGGTGGAAAGAATGACTGCAGAAAAAGAGGAAATTTTGGTAAGTAAACATAATAAGTTGGGTGTATTTTATTTACCCGAATGCTACTAACTAAAATATCTCATGTTTCAGGGGATTGTGAAGATGGCAGAGACAAGAGAAAAAATGAAAAAAAAAAGAAAAAAAGAAAAAAACAAGAAATAAAAAAACAAAAAAAAGGAAGGCGAGTCCAACATCGTCTTCGGAGACAGAAACTACTGACAGTGACACTTCTACCTCTGAGTCTGAGGCTCAAGAGGACTCAGAGGATTTAGGAAGAAAACACCCCAGCAAAAAGGGGAAAAAGTAAGTACCATACTTGGGTGTAATTTCTTTTTCGGGTTGGGTGTATTTTGTTTGTTTATGTTGGGTGTATGTAGCTTATTAAGCAGGGTGTGTTTCGTTTGCTGCATTGGGTGTATATTGTATATTCAGTTGGGTGTATCTCGTGAATTCATTTGGGTGTATTTTTAGTATGTTCTAAATGACAATTGTTTGCCTTCCAGAATAGACTCCAGAAAAAGAAAGCAGAGGCAAGAGGAGTCAGATTCTGATTCAGAATCTGAATTTGAACCAAGTGATGAGTAATGTCCTGAAATTATTACTCCTTTCTTTTGGCTTCATTATAAAGATTTCGTGTATTAACTGAAGTTTCTATTATTAACTTATAGGAGCGAAGAATCATCACCTGCAGAGAAGGAGAAGAAAAAAAAAAACAAAAACAACACCAAAAAAGTAAGCACTTCTTTGGATAATATTCTGTGATAAAATTAATTTTTTATTTCTGATTGGTACTCTTTTTTTTTCCACCCAGAACACAACAAAAAAAGAAAAAAGTTGTTGTGGAGGATTCACCTCCTGAAGAAGATCAATACTTTGACGGGTACAGTACCTCGTAAGCTATATTACGGTCTATCATCGTAATTATTTTTGTTAACGTCTTATTTTATGAATGTAGTGAGAGATATGAAATATCAAGTGACGAACTCGATGAATTGCTAAGGGAAAACGTTGATAAATCTGCTGCAGAGGGGTATGTCTTGCTGGGCTGTGTATTTGAGATTTTGGTGTGTTTTGTTTGCTAATAATTGTATCTTGTTTCGCAGGGAGAACCAAGCTGACCTGCGATCGACAGAAGGTCGCTATGTGTCCTCTGAAACGTAAGAAACTTTATTATTTAATAAAATCTTGTTATTATTTGAGATTTGGATGTATTTTGTGAACCATTTTGGTGTATTTTATGGATCAAGTTGGGTGTATGTCGTTTGTTTTGTTGGGTGTATATTGTCCATTCGGTTGGTTGTGTCTCGTGCATTCATCTGGGTGTATTTTATACCTGTATCTTATTTTGTCTGAATAACATGAAATCTGTTTAGACTACCGGCTGTGAACTTGGGAAGTGATGATCCTTCCTCTCAAGGACGCACAGAACAGAGTAGTGTAAACCAGCCATCACAGAGCATGTAATTTCTCTTTCAAATAACCGTTACTTTTGTTCTTCTATTACCTTCTACTTCTAATTCTGTATATATTTTTTTTAGAAAAAAAAGCCCTTTATTATTTTATTCAAGAAAAAAAAGGCAGCAAAAAAAGCAAAAACTGCAAGTATGTAAGTTCTCAAAAAACAAAGCCCGTCTTCTTTTTGAATTGTTCGGGTGTATTTTTTGACCTTCTTTGGGTGTATTTTAGGTTGATTCCGACTGATTTGAATATGATGGTTGTTAGGGAACAAACACCGTCGGAAGCACTTGCAGTGTGAGTTTTCCAAGAATATTTCAACCTTATAACCTTATTATTTTCAAATACGTTGTTAACCTTTCATTTTTATTCGTTCTTGTTTAGAGTCCCGATCCAGGTTTTTGTGCCGGCATCCCAACAAACAACCACTGACACAGATTTCGAACCAACCCCTATGCTACAGATTAAAGGGACTACAGAAACGTAAGAAAATAGTATTGGGTGTATATTTATTTAGAGTTTGGGTGTATATTGTTCCTGACCAAATCTTTTTTACGCCATGATTAATTTTGTGTAACTGTGCAGCACTCCTGAACACCCCAAACAACTTCAAGAAACCACACCCATGCTTCCCCCAGCTCCAACTAAAATGTAAGTTCATCAGACTAAAATCAATCTTTGCTTATCATCCGTATATTCTTATTCTTACTCTTATTGTTATACATCATGACGCAGTCATCCAGCCGCAGAAGACGTTGCTGCCCTATTGATGATGGCACGGACAGCAACCTATGTTCCTAAAACAGATCCAGGGATGCCATCATTCAGCCTTGGATTGACTGATTCAAGCCAGGAGGGGGCGTCAACGCAGGAGACAGAAAGGGAAAAATCACCAGAAACTGCAAGTATGCTAGAACAATTAGACAGTTTGGTCCAAAAATTAGCAAGCAGTGCGGCGAAGGGAAAAGACGAAAGTCCACAAATTCAGAGGGAGACTGGGGGAGAAAGTTCTGCAAAGTTTGAAACTCCTGGGGGAATAAATCGAATTCCAGATGATATGAAACAAAAGTGCTACATCTAGGGGACGAGACTGAAGGAAGACGCAGATGGCAATACTGACGAGTATGAGGAGATTTGCACTCTAATTGGCCAAGGAGAATACATTTTGATGAGAATGCACCTTGTATCCCTCCAGGCAAGAAGTGATAGGTAATATTAGACTAACATTAATGTTTTTACACCAAAGTCAACTGCAATGTTTATTAATTTAAAATTGATTTCGGCATATATTTCTAGATTGTATCTGCCATCTGCCTCATCCTAAACCAGAAAAATGAAAAGAGGTTTCAGGAACAAATATACTGTCTCCCCCCCAATATTGTGGTAAGTGTTACTTCTACGAACTTTGGGTGTATTTTTTGTATTGATTTGGGTGTATTTTTTAGGTTCGATTGGGTGTAAGTTGTGTATTTTCAGTATTTCATTTCTTGTTTCGCAATTCTTGCAGAGCATGGCACTTTCGAATCACCCAAGGGGGGAATTCATATCCCCGAAAACGAAAAAGGAATTCAGGGTGGAAGCCTACCCGAGTTTCATTTCCTTCATAGATAGAAAAAAATTAAGTTCGCATCCATATGTAAGTTTTCGTTTGCTAAATTTGTTAGTTCACTTATTTACTTATATGCCAAATAAAATAACACACTGTTGAAATGTGGCAATCCTTCAGATTTTTGCTCCTGTTTGCCACTCGGGGCATTGGTGGTTATGACTGATAAATACAACAAAGCGGAAATGTCAAATACTTGACCCGCTACACAAAAAAGCTCCAAGTGATGAGAGAAAGGACATTAATAAATTCACTGTAAGTTGCCTCTGTCTTCTTTACTTTAATAGATGGGTCTATTTCGTTAGTTGTGTTGGTTGTATATTGTGCACTCAGTTGGGTGTATCTTGTCCATTCATTGGGATGTATTACTGATTTGTTTTGGTATTTAAGGGATATGTATTTTCAAGATTGATAACATATGCTGGCGGGGAACCTCTGGCAAAAGGGGAGAATGAGAAGAAAATTAAAGCATCATATGTTAAAATATCAGGGCAAAAAACAAGGTATAAATTTGTGACTCTGAACATTAAACTTTCCTAAATGAGATTTGTAATTTATTTTCTTCGTTTTCAGCTATGACTGCGCTATCTACGTAATGAAGTGGCTTGAGTTAATTGAGCCGGAAAACATTAAAAAGGGGAAGTATGAATGGGATAATTGGCCACAGGTAACTGTCTTTAGAACTATATAACTCTATATTACTTTACTGAATTAATATTTCTGTTTAAACATAACATACTTTTTAATTGTAGGAGGAGGTGTACCACTATAGAGTGGAGTATGCTTCCCGGATACTATTCAGTGAGATGAATAAATAGAGAGATTGGGCAATTAGAGAGATTAGTGCTATAAGGCTGTCGAAGCCATCCTCTGTATTATTGAGTCCATTTTGTCAGATTAATTCTGCTAATATAGAAACTGGGTAATCCAACTGCTGGGTAGTTTGTAAATTGAACAAATGATGTAAATATTTGCCATTTATCAACAACTTCTATTCCATGTATATTTTTTCCCATAGTTAAACTATCTGTGCTGGTAAACTGCCTGTGATGTATTCAAAAGCTGTATTATAGGTGGTAAAATATGAAGCAAAAAATCAAGGCATATATAAACGTAAATTATAAACTGTTACACCCAACGCAAGTCTAATAATACACCCAAGATTGAATAAAATATACACCCAACTGTCTGTGCTGTATTCAAAATGTATGAATTACATGTACTAAAATATGAAGAAAAACATCAAATGAAATATACGCCCATAACCTGCGAATTTTTACAGCTTTTGTTCTATATGTATCTATATATGTGTCTATATATTAATTGTGAATTAACAAAAATACACCCAAAAAGAACAGTGCTTTTACACCCATATTCTATATAACTATACACCCAAAGAGTTATCCCCTGCTGCTGGTACCCTAAACTGATAATTTATAACGTGTCCTTGATATTGGCTGCAATTTGAATGCGCCGCTGATGCAGCATCAAACAGGTTTATCTGAATATAACACTCACACATTAGCTAAACTATTAACGAGAAAAATAAACTCAATCGCCACAAATTTAAAGAACATTACATTTACCTCGCTTAAAACTTTCGTCTTCTTCTTCTTTGTGGCATTTTCAATCTGTTTCTCCAGCTTTGAACCTAGCTTGTTTTTTGGACGTCCTCTTGTTCGAATCCTTGGCGGGCTTTGAAGCTCGTTAACGGATTCCAAGTTGGCGTCTTCGTGGGATAAAGAAGATGTCCCCTTCCTTTTGGCTTTTAATGCTTCCATCTCGGCCATGGTGTTATCGTACGCACGGTGCAGAATTGTAGTCAGCTCCTCCGATTCGGAGGCAAATTCGCAAATATTTTGCGAACGAAAAACCAATTGGTCGAACCTCTTGCTTCTTGCCTCCATTAGTGGCTCGTCGTGGCTGCCCTTGATGTGTGTGTGTCTCCTCTTTACCTTCTTGCTCCATCGTTCCAGTATATATCTAGGGGACACTTGGCTTACTTGTTCAAAACTTAACACGCTTAGTGCGTGACGGCACAGTATCCCTCTCGACTCGAATAATAAGCATTGGCATTTTACCTCGGCTGCAACTGAGTCGTAGGTAACCGCAAACTTGTTGAATATTGAGCTGGAAACTTGTTCCACGACTTCGTATACTGAATAGCCTAGAGTGGAATTCTTTAATCTGATGATGCAATTCGCCTTTCCTCTGAATTGCGCTTGGACTTCCCTAAACTTTGCGTGAGTGTACGCATCTTGAAACTGAGCTTCAATGGAGGATTTGGTTGCACATGGTATGACCGTATGAAAATCTGCAGCATCTGATTCTCTCTCTGCTTGCTCCCCGCTTCCGAGGCAATTATCGTACTGTTTGACGAACTGAATAAGCGAGCTGTTCCGGGTGATGTACTTGTTAAAAAATGAATGCATGCTCTCGCTCCTTTGTGTGCTTCTCATCCCTGCCCAGAAGTGGTGATCCAGATAGATAGGAACCCATATGTGACGGTCTTCGTACAGATCTGCATAATACACCCAAACACAGACTGTAAGATACACCCGAAAGAACATACAATTTACACCTCTGCTGCAGATTTTAAAAACACATTACCTGAAAGCCACTTGTTGTCCGCAAGACCAAAATTCAGCAGAAAATCGTTCTAATTCCTATCGAATGAGTCTTTGCTATGAGAGTTCCAAACAACATGGCTCATTTCTTGTTCGATATCGGCATGTCCCTTATACCCGTTTAATTTGCTTGGAATCTTCTTCATGATGTGCCAAATACACCAACGGTGAACTGTTGTTGGCATACAGGCCTCTAAAGCCCTTTTCATTGATGCGTACTGATCGGTGAAAAACCCTTTAGGAGCGTTTCCTCCCATGCAACGAAGCCAGCATTGAAATAACCATTTGAATGATTCAATTTCTTCATTCTTCATCAAAGAGCATCCGAGAAGTGTTGACTGACCGTGGTGATTCACCCCGACAAAAGAACCACAGACCAAATTATACCTGAAACAAATTACCATGGTCCAGAATGCAAAATCATTAGGTACACCCCAACAAATGCTTCGAATACACCCAATGAAATAGCCAATATACACCTCTGCCGTGGATTCGTAAAAATAAATTAATTTAGCATCATAAACAGGGACAGTTTGTTACCTGTTTGTATTGTAGGTGGTGTCGAATGAAATGACGTCTCCGAAATACTCAAAGGCAGCTCTGCTTCTTGCATCGGCCCAAAAAGCCAGCTTAATCGATTGATCCTCCTCGAGTTCGAGCTCAAAAAAGAAATTCGGATTCTTCTCTTTCATTCTTAAGAAATATTTTCCGAATTCCTTTGCATCTTCTTGTTCGGAAACATTCCGCACTTCCCTGGTAATGTAATTCCTCACGTCCTTTTCGATAAAATTTAACTCGCGGTGACCCCCGGCAGCCGCAACAAATGATTGGTAGGTTTTGCTTGGTCTGATACCGGCCTCATCGTTATTCTCTATCGTACGACGAATGGACATGCTTAGTTTCCTGTGCTGTTTGAGCATCTCTACTTTGCTTGGACAGCAGGGGTGTGAATGATCCAGCACAACCTTTGAAATGATCCAAGCACCGACATCCTTTAATGTGTGTATATAAATTCTTGCAGGACAGTTTACACCGGCTGTCGGATTGGTCTTCTTGGTTGGAGATATTTTAGATTTCCATTTTTCCTCTCTACTACATGTAATCAGTTGATTCTTAATCTCGTTTCCCTTCCTATTTGTGCACCGAACTCTTGTAGAGAAACCTGCAGCCTTGGCGTAGTTCCTGTAAAATTTTCCAGCATCTTCAAGAGTAGTAAAGGTCATTCCGATCTTCGGAACAAGCTCGTCGTCAACAACCGAGAGAGGCTGCACAATACACCGTGTCAGAACTGTGAATACACCCATAGATATGATTCAAATACACCCAATCATGTCTAATATGATACACCCGAACCGCAACAACTCAACTACAGAATGACCTTTAAAGCCATAAACTGTCAATACACAGGCTGCAGAATACACCATGTCAAAAACTAAAAACACACCCAATCATGTCTGATATAATACACCTGAACAACAACAACTCAAATAAAAATAACAAAAAACCAGTAAAGTGTAGATACACCCACACTTCTAGGTAAAATACACCCAAAGAAGAATTGATCTACACCCGAGCGTCTGCTATAAATTCCAGGTAATTAATCACAACTAATACATTGAATCGATAGATTCATGTTAACGTGTTACTTTCACAGTCAATGTTCAGCAATTTTTAAACTACACACTGCTATATAAATTACTGTAAATCAAACCTCAGGAACTTCGTTAGATTCAAATTCATAATCCACTTTGCCTGGATTCAGCTGACAATCTGAGGTTGAATGATCCATTATATTCAAAACGAGGTCAAACTTTGATTTCAGAAAATAATAAATCAAAAGAGAAAACGAAGCTCGAGTTGCAAAGAGAGAAAAAGGTAACGTAAACGAAGAACATACCAGTGAGAAAAGAAGAGGAAAAGATCGATGGAGAAGAATGAGGGAAGACGCGCGAGAAGAAGAACAACCAAATCTAAAAATAACGAAAACGAAGAAGAAACAAATATTTTAAATTTAGAAGTTAGATATACGCGGGATGTTATATAGCACGTGTAATCAACGTACGTGGAGCAGCGCGTATTTTGATTTTATTGTTTAATAAACTTGTAAAGCATACAAGCCCTAATGACTTGTATGCAGAGCTTTTCCGTAGATTTTAGTATGACCAAAAAGATTCTTCCATCTTACTTGTTATTAAAACGAAAATTATAATTTTATATATCAAGATAATATTAAATTTATTATTAACATGAAAAAATATAATATGAAACATGAAAACCATCATACATTGTTTTATTATTAGCTACACTCAAAAATATAATATTAAATGTGAAAAAACTAATACTTAATCTATTTTTAATATAAACAAATTATTATACAAATAAAAATTATAAAATACTTTTAAATGGTATTATTCAGATTTTAAATGACTTGAAATCTTTAATTATTAAATCAAAACTAAATATTTTAGCAATTTCTTTTTCAATGTGACAAAATTGACTTTCATCTTATTTTTCAACCTTATGATAATCTTTTTTCATTTTAGAAAAAATTTCAATTAAGGAACCAATAAAATATAAAATAATCCTAAATGAAATAAATAAAAAAATTATCCGATTTCTTAATGATGATGTAAAAAAAATATAATTACTTGAAAATTAGTTTGAAATAGTAAAATTTCGAAAAATTACCACTTGTAATTTTTTATCAGTCTACAAGAATACAATTACATTAATATTTGTTTAATATTTTTGTCTAATATAAAAATATTAAATTAGAAACTAATAAAACATAAAATAATAATGAATTACATAGATTAAAAAATACCTAATTCTCATGAGTCCAATATGTTTACTTTGAATAGAAATAATATTTTGAATGAATGGTGAAAATTGAAATCCTATTGTGCTTAGCAGTGAGGGTCTTAAATCGGTAGATCTATTTTAACACATAATCATTATCAACTTCTGAACTTCATACACTGATAATAACCTTAATCATTACCAACTTTTGTTAACACCTAAACCCTCATAACTTCAAATACCTATTTAAAAAAGAAGAATTATAGCATACAGATATCATAATGTACAGAGATAAAGATATTCTGTTTTAGTCATTGAATTAAGACACGCACGTGAGAAGTTGATGGCGCCTTTGTCAGATGCTGGACATTCATAAATGGCTTATGCGTTGGAGTAGTGGCTTTGTTTGCTGGGTTAAGAGCTCTCTCCGTAACATAATGGTAAAGGGTAACAACACTACCTTAATGGGCCAACGAACGGGATGATAATAAATAGGCTCCTCATGCTATGGCTATTGGCTAATGAGTGGTCTCTTGTTGGATTTTGGTAGTACGAGTTTGTTGGTTGCATAGAAGTGTATTTGTATAAATGTGAAATATTAGGAGTGTTAATATTTTGAAGGGAATGAGGGGATCTTAGACTTTTGGCCCCCTTTGTATACAAAAAGAATAGGATAGCTAATTTTCTTTCATTATATATTTATGGAGTCTTTTTTTAAATGGGGTGTCTAAAATGAGAGTATGAGATGAATAATTTTTTGCACATTAAATATGTCATTTTTATATATTATTAGATTTTATAAAATAAAAATTAAATAGTTATAAAAAAATATTAAAAGACTTTAATTAATATAGAGCATATTACTACACAAATAATAACATTTCTACTTTTAGAATAAATTTAAATAAACAATACAAAACATATCAACTTATAAAAAATTATGAATCTTTTTTGTTATTAAATTCAATAAATATGGAGTAACATTTTTTATGTTAAAAATAAATTCATATTAAGATTTTTTTATTTTAATATATAAAATATAAAATAATTAAATTTTATCTATATTACTTGACATGATAAATTATTTTAGTTTAAGATAAAAAAATATCCTAAATATTATTTTTTAAAATATTACGTAAAATTATATAAATATTATTAAAATACATAATATTCAAAAGATTACATATATATATTATTGATTTTGTAAGAAAATAATAATTTATTAATATTTAATTTTTTGGTTGTTTTATTTATATTTTTAACAAAATAATAGAAACAGAAAATAAACAATAATATTGTTTCTTTAATACTTTTAAATAATATAACAACAACAATAAAGTATTTATCTCATTTGGTGGAGTCGACTACATAAATCAAATGATGACATTGAACTTGTTACGTAGGTGACCTAAAATTGGCGGTTTAGGCTTAGAGAATTGGCCCAAGTGTTACTGGAGGGTGCTCTCCGACTTGTTTTCGGGAGTCGTCGTCCGAGTTGTATGTGTGAAAGAATGGGGGTGGTACCTGCAAAGATACTCCAATGCCTAAGTTAGCAAGGGGCCAAGCAGGTTTAGAGAATATTAGAACTTAGAGATACCTGAGGGGTGTCAGTGTATTTATAGTGGTGATCCAATAACCACCGTTGGAGTAGTTCCACTTTTTAGGATTGATAATCGTCCCTTTATTTTAGGGTAGTTGAGATATGGCTCCTGAAAATTGGTTGAGAGATTTTAGGGGCAGTTACTTATTTGAATAAGTGTTATCTGCCAGTTATCCTTCGAGCCCGACTTCTTTGGGATGAAGTCTGTGTTGAATCCGACCTCTTCTGAGGAGGTCGGTGGACGGCGAGGGCCAATCTTTAGATTGGGCCTTTTGGTGTGTTTGGACCTGGGTCATAGTGTTGGGTCAAGGTATGAACAGAGCTCTATCATGTATCATGTTTACAGAGAGATCATTTACATATAGATCTTGTTTGACCACCTCATGGATGGTTTTCCTAGGTCTTTCTCTATCTTTTACCCCTTGTCCATCTTTCATCTCATCCACCCTCTTGATTGGGTGCTCTGTCGGTCTTCTTCTCATATGTCCAAACAACCTGAGATGCGATTCTACCATCTTTTTCACAATAGTTGCTATTTCAACTCTCTCTCTTATCATCGTTCCTTATTCTATTCAATCGTGTATGACCACTCATTTATGGCCTCCGTGAATACTTTCATACTTAATCACTTCTTTTTTAACATGGCCATTTAAATCTGCTCCTATGAAAATCTTATCTTCCGAAGGTATATCTTGGACCAAACTCTCTAGATCCTCACAAAATCTTGTTTTGTATGTGTTGCTTGTCCGAACCCACTTGCAGTGCATATGTGCTAATCACATGACAAGTACCTCCTTCCACCACAAGTTTGACAAAGATGATCCGATCTCCCACTCTATTGACATCCACTACGTCCTTCTTCCACTACTTATCCATGATAATACTTACCTCACCTATTCTCCACCTTTTCAGTATACCAAAGTTTGAACCCCTAAAGTATCCAACTCCCTAGTCTTTGTACCGACCCATTTTGTTTATTGTAGACAAATGATGTTAATCTTTCTTCTTGTCATGGTATCTACCACCTTCATGAATTTTTCTGTTAGAGTGCCTATGTTCCGTATCCCAAATCTCAACCTTCTGTTGTAAAGTAAGACGGGCTAACATTTTGAACCTACCTTAGTTGGCGAAGCAGACCGTGCGTCCCGTTTATGGTTAGTTTGTCGTTTCATTCAAAGTCATTTTACTTCATTTAAATACTTTATTGTATTGTTCTCTCCCTCTCCCTCCAGTCCCATTTGCTAATTTTTTTTTCATCATGCAGGTGCAAAAACTACTTTTTAGTGTGTGTTTGGATTTACGTTGGGCAAATTGGAGTTTGAATGAAAGTGATTTTGTAGAATTAATTTTGGGTAGAAGTGGGTTTGTGCCAACATGATTTATATTTGGCAATTTTTACTAAAATTGATTTTGATAAAATAAATATTATTTGGATAATATTAGTTAAAATCACTTCAAGATAAATAATAAATTAATTACTAAAAAAATATAATATTAAATTATAATATTATTTTTTAAGTATATTTAATCTTTTTTTATATTTTTTAGTATTTTTTATATAATATTTTTTATAGTACTCTATTTTAGTATATTATAATTTTTTTATTATAATAAAAATTAATATTTATTTATAAAATTTAAAATAATATATAAAAATTGATAACTTTTAAGTATTTTTTATAGTAAAAATTAATATTTATTTATTAAATTAAAAAATATATAAATAATATATTTTAGTACTTTTTTAAGTATTTTTATAATCTTATTTTTATTATTATTTTAGGTTCTAATTTTTTACAAGTTATATTTTTATTATTATTTATAATTAATTTTTTATTTAATTTATCATTTTTAATAAAAACAATAATACATATTATAAAAAAATTAAAATAGTAAATAGTGCACAAAAATTAAAATAATTGTTTTAATATTTTCAGTATTTACGTCATGCCACAACAACCTCTCAGCTTCTCAGCTTAGGCCCCAGAGTCATTTGCAGTTAGTACAAATCTGATACTATATTCCCTTAACGATAGCACGTGTCACTACAAGATTAAATCTCTGTAAATCTTTACATATTTACATCTTTATAGTAGAGCGACCCTAAAAAAAAGAGTGTTAAGGAATAAGTAGATTTTATAATTTATAGTCATTAATTAATTATAATTAGTATTTTTAATATTGTGAGTACATCTAATAATATGAGATTATTTATTTTAATAAAAATATTGGCCAAATTTTAATAAAAGTGATGGCTTTTTAAACTTTTTCTTAAGACATTTCCGTACAAATTAGACTAAACATGCATGTGTATCTAATGTGCATGTTCTCCATACCTTATCGATTTATCAATTGTCCTACCTAAAATTCTAAAATGATCTTACATTGCAACAATAATATTCGACCTCGTCTATGATCACAACTTGTCGCCCGCAATGTTGCTTTTTTTTTTTAACCAAACAGTGGCTCGAGTATTTGATTATAATAATATAATCACTCTCACCAAATAATTTTTTTTTTATTTAATATAGCATTAGTAAAAATTTTAATACTATCAATATACTTTTAATAATACTCATGTCAATACTTAAGTTACTTCCAATGTAAATTATTTTTTTCTTCTGCCTCCTAAGTCCTTTCAGGTCTCTACTATATGTGAGGAAAAAAAAAATCTTTTTTCCATATTACATGGTCCAATTAATTATGCCTAATATTAACATGCCAGTTTTGTCTTTCTCACACTTAACATTTTAAAAAACAAGAACTGTTCCTCCACTATTAGGCCTTACACAATACAAAAATAACCCTTCAAAAAACCCAAGCCCACCATTAAAACCAAAAATATCCATGACCTACAAAAAAATCCAATCTAAAAACATAAGCATCATTAAATATAAGCTTATGCCATATGAGGTTAAACGAAAATAATTATATCCCAATTCCGATGATTATCTTTCGGTTTTTTGAACCGCTTTATCTCTCTCATGGAGAACTCTTCTCTCATATGAAGTGTTTCCTGAAATAAAGGTTTTTTGTTTACCCGCTTATTGTCCACATCTTTGCGCATACTCTTTTTTCTAGCTTATTTCTTTTATTTTCACAATACTACATATGGCCTACAATGAGGACCAATCTGTTGATGAAAAAGTTATATCCATCAACCTAGAAGAGGATGATAGCTTTGTTCCTGAAAATTTGAATATGGTGGAAAAGATTCTTTCTGACAAAGAACTTAGCTTCAACAGTTGCAAGGCAGCTCTCCTGGGAATTTGGGGTCATCCGGATACAGTAACCATCTCCGATGTCGGTGGTGCACGAAATTACAATCACACTTTTGCAATTTCGCACAACTAACCAGCAAGTGCACTGGGTCGTCCAAGTAATACCTTATGTGAGTAAGGGTCGATCCCACGGAGATTGTCGGCTTGAAGCAAGCTATGGTTATCTTGTAACTCTTAGTCAGGATATCAATAATTCTCAGATTTAATTGTAAAAAGTAAAAGAACATGAAATAAATACTTGTTTTGCAGTAATGGAGAACAGGTTGAGGTTTTGGAGATACTATATCTTCTGAATCTCTACTTTCCTACTGTCTTCTTCTTCATCCACGCAAGGTTCCTTCCATGGCAAGCTGTATGTTGGGTTTCACCGTTGTCAATGACTACCTCCCATCCTCTCAGTGAAAATGTTCAACGCGCTTTGTCACAGCACGGCTATTCATCTGTCGGTTCTCGATCATGTCGGAATAGAATCCAATGATTCTTTTGCGTCTGTCACTAACGCCCCACAATCGCGAGTTTGAAGCTCGTCACAGTCATTCAATCCCTGAATCCTACTCAGAATACCATAGACAAGGTTTAGACCTTCCGGATTCTCAAGAATGGCCACCAAATGATTCTAGCTTATACCACAAAGATTCTGATTAAGGAATCCAAGAGATATCCACTCAATCTACGGTAGAACGGAGGTGGTTGTGAGGCACACGTTCATAGGTGAGAATGATGATGAGTGTCACGGATCATCACATTCATCAAGTTTAGGAACAAGTGATATCTTAGAATAGAAGCAAGCGTGATTGAATAAAAAACAGTAGTAATTGCATTAATCCATCAAGACACAGCAGAGCTCCTCACCCCCAACCATGGGGTTTAGAGACTCATGCCGTAGAAGATACAATGTGAAACGTGTAATGTGTCATGAGGTGAAGATACAATAGCAAAAATTCCTATTTATAGTGAACTAGTGACCTAGGGTTTACAAGAATGAGTAAATGACGTAAAAATCCACTTTCGGGGTCCACTTGGTGTGTGCTTGGGCTGAGCATTGAAGTTTTCATGTGTAGAGACTTTTTCTGGAGTTAAATGCCAGCTTTTGTGCCAGTTTGGGCGTTTAACTCCAACTTTTGTGCCAGTTCCGGCATTAAACGCCGGAAATTCTGAAGCTGATTTGAAACGCCAGTTTGGGCCATCAAATCTTGGGCAAAGTATAAACTATTATATATTGCTAGAAAGCCCAGAATGTCTACTTTCCAACGAAATTGAAAGCGTGCCAATTGGGCTTCTGTAGCTCCAGATAATCCACTTCGAGTGCAGAGAGGTCAGAATCCAACAACATCTGCAGTCCTTTTTCAGCCTCTGAATCAGACTTTTGCTCAGGTCCCTCAATTTCAGCCAGAAAATACCTGAAATCACAGAAAACACACAAACTCATAATAAAGTCCATAAAAGTGAATTTCAAATAAAAACTAATAAAAATATAATAAAAACTAACTAAAATATACTAAAAACAATGCCAAAAAGTGTATAAATTATCCGCTCATCACAACACCAAACTTAAATTGTTGCTTGTCCCCAAGCAACTGAAAATCAAATAGGATAAAAATAAGAGAATATACTATAGACTCCGAAATATCAATGAAACTTAGCTCCAATTAGATAAGCGGGACTAGCAGGTTTTTGCCTCCGAACAGTTTTGGCATCTCACTTTATCCTTTAAGGTTCAGAATGATTGGCATCTATAGGAACTCAGAATTCAGATAGTGTTATTGATTCTCCTAGTTAAGTATGTTGATTCTTGAACACAGCTACTTTATGAGTCTTGGCCGTGGCCCAAAGCACTCTGTTTTCCAGTATTAACACCAGATACATACATGCCACAAACACATAACTGGGTGAACCTTTTCAGATTGTGACTCAGCTTTGCTAAAGTCCCCAATTAGAGGTGTCTAGGGTTCTTAAGCACACTCTTTTTGCTCTGGATCACGACTTTAACCGCTCAGTCTCAAGTTTTCACTTGACACCTTCACGCCACAAGCACATGGTTAGGGACAGCTTGGTTCAGCCGCTTAGGCCAGGATTTTATTCCTGTGGGCCCTCCTATCCACTGATGCTCAAAGCCTTGGATCCTTTTTGTTTTACCCTTGCCTTTTGGTTTAAAGGGATATTGACTTTTCTGCTTGTTTTTTTTTTGTATTCACTGCTTTTTCTTGCTTCAAGAATCAATTTGATGATTTTTCAGATCCTCAATAACATTTCTCGTTTTCCATCATTCTTTCAAGAGCCAACAATTTTAACATTCTTAAAACAAAAAATTCAAAAGACATATGCACTGTTCAAGCATTCATTCAGAAAACAAAAAGTATTGTCACCACATCAAAATAATTAAACTAGTTTCAAGGATGAATTCGAAATCATGTACTTCTTGTTCTTTTGTAATAAAAACATTTTTCATTTAAGAAAGGTGATGGATTCATAGGACATTTAGAGCTTTAAGGCATAGACACTAAGATACTAATGATCATGTAGTGAAGACATAAATATAGATAGAACATCAAGCATAGAAATTGAAAAACAGAATAATAAGAACAAGGAAATTAAGGAACGGGTCTACCTTAGTGATGACGGCTAGTTCTCCTTCTTGAAGATCTTATGGAGTGCTTTTGAGCTCCTCTATGTCTCTTCCTTGTCTTTGTTGCTCTTCCCTTATAGCTTTTTGATCTTTTCTAATCTCATGGTGGATGATGGAATGCTCTTGGTACTCCATCCTTAGTTGTCCCATGTTAGAGCTTAATTCTCCTAGGGAGGTGTTGATTTGCTCCCAATAGTTTTGTGGAGGGAAGTGCATCCCTTGAGGCATCTCAGGGATTTCATGATGAGGAATTTCCTCATGGTCTTGTTTGCTCCATCCTTTTCTTAGTGATGAGCTTTTGAGATGAATCTCTCCATCTCCTAGACTCAGAGGTGGAAGCTTTTTCCTTCCCTTTCCTCTTTCTAGAGGTTTCTCTGGCCTTAAGTGTCATACATGGTTATGGAAAAACAAAAAGCAACGCTTTTACCACACCAAACTTAGAAGGTTTGCTCGTCCTCGAGCAAAAGAAGAGAAGAGGGGGTAGAAGAAGAAGAAAATAGATGAGATGGAGAGGTGTGAGTGGTTCGGCCAAGGGGAGTTTTAGGTGGTTATGATGTGGGAAAAGGAAGGAGTGATGGTTTGAATTTGAGTGGGTGGTGTAGGTGGGTTGTATGATGGTTTTGGAGGATTAATAGAGGTGATTGGTGGAGGTTATTTTGGGGGAGTGTTATGGAAGGGTGTGAAGAGGAGAGAAGAAGAGGTGAGGTAGGTGGGATCTTGTGGGGTCCACAGATCATGAGGTGTCAAAAATTTCTCATCCCTGCACCATGTGGCGTGCAAAACGCCCCTTGTCTACCAATCCTGGCATTAAACGCCAGGTTGCTGCCCATTTTTGGCGTTTAACGCCAGCTTCCTGCCCTTTTTTGGCGTTAAACGCCAGCTCTGTGCCCATTTTTGGCGTTAAACGCTCAGCATGGTGCCAGACTGGGCGTTTAACGCCCATTCTGCTGCCCTTACTAGCGTTTAAATGCCAGCAAGTTTCTCCTCCAGGGTGTGCTGTTTTTCATTCTATTTTTCATTCTGTTTTTGCTTTTTCAGTTGTTTTTGTGACTTCACATGAACATCAACCTACAAAAGACATAAAATAACAATAGAAGCTAAATAGATAGAATTGGGTTGCCTCCCAACAAGCGCTTCTTTAATGTCAGTAGCTTGACAGTGGGCTCTCTTGGAGCCTCACGGATACTCAGAGCATGATGATGGCCTCTCAACATCAAACTTAGAGTTTGGTTGTAGCCTCCCAACACCAAACTTAGAGTTTGAATGTGGGGGTTTTATTTGACTCTGTATTGAGAGAAGCCTTTCATGCTTCTTCCCTTTCCTGTCTGCAAACCATGGTACTTCCTGAATGGCGAAGAGTTGCTCATCCAGAAAGGTTTCAGAGATCTCAGTAGGAGGGTGGGGCGCTCCTGCTACTGGTTCTATCCGGGACAGGTGATCAGCTACTTGATTCTCTGTCCCTTTTCAGTCTTTTATTTCTATATCAAACTCTTGCAGAAGCAACACCCATCTTATGAGCCTGGGTTTTGAATCCTGCTTTGTGAGTAGATATTTAAGAGCAGCATGGTCAGTGTACACAATCACTTTCGATCCTACTAGATAGGATCTAAACTTGTCAATGGCATAAACCACTGCAAGTAACTCTTTTTCTGTGGTTGTGTAATTCTTCTGTGCATTATTTAAAACATGGCTAGCATAATAAATGACGTGCAGAAGCTTGTTATGCCTCTGTCCCAACACTGCACCTATGGTGTAGTCACTGGTATCACACATTAGTTCGAATGGTAATGTCCAGTCTGGTGCAGAGATGACTGGTGCTGTGACCAGCTTAGCTTTCAGAGTCTCAAACGCCTGCAGACACTCCTTATCAAAGATAAATGGCATGTCTGCAGCTAGCAGATTACTCAGAGGTTTTGCAATTTTTGAAAAATCTTTTATAAACCTTCTGTAGAATCCTACATGCCCCAGAAAGCTTCTGATTACCTTAACATTGGTAGGTGGTGGTAATTTTTCAATTACTTCAACTTTAGCTTGATCCACCTCTATTCCCTTGTTTGAAATTTTATGCCCAAGGACAATCCCTTCAGTCACCATAAAGTGACATTTTTCCCAGTTTAAAACTAGGTTGGTCTCTTGGCATCTTTTCAGAACAAGTGCTAGATGGTTAAGGCAGGAGCTGAATGAGTCTCCAAATACTGAAAAGTCATCCATGAAGACTTCCAAAAATTTCTCTACCATATCTGAGAAGATAGAGAGCATGCACCTCTGAAAGGTTGCAAGTGCATTACACAGACCAAAAGGCATCCTTCTGTAGGTAAACACTCCAGAAGGACATGTGAATGCTGTTTTCTCTTGGTCCTGAGGATCTACTGCAATTTGGTTGTAACCTGAATAGCCATCCAAAAAGCAATAATATTCATGACCTGCTAGTCTCTCTAGCATCTGGTCTATGAATGGTAAAGGAAAATGATCCTTCCTGGTGGCTGTATTGAGCCTTCTGTAGTCAATACACATACGCCACCCTGTAACTGTTCTTGTAGGAACTAGTTCATTCTTTTCATTATGAACCACTGTCATGCCTCCCTTCTTGGGGACAACGTGGACAGGGCTCACCTAGGGGCTATCAGAAATAGGATAAATAATCCCAGCCTCTAGTAACTTAGTGACCTCTTTCTGCACCACCTCCTTCATGGCTGAATTTAGACGCCTCTGTGGTTGAACCACTGGCTTAGCATCGTCCTCCAATAGAATCTTATGCATGCATCTTGCTGGGCTAATGCCCTTAAGATCACCTATGGACCACCCAAGAGCTGTCTTGTGTGTCCTTAGCACTTCAATTAGTGCTTTCTCTTCTTGTGGATTTAAAGCAGAGCTTATGATCACTGGAAAAGTGTCACCCTCTCCCAGAAATGCATATTTCAGGGATGGTGGTAGTGGTTTGAGCTCGGGTTTAGGAGGTTTCTCCTCTTCCTGAGAAATTTTCAGAGGTTCTTTGATGAGAGAACTTTTGCGTGACCTAGAAATTTACGGATAAATCCTCGTTGCAAGTATAGTTTCTAAACATTCAAAAGTTCTTTCATACAAACGTTTTGGTTGTCACAAGTAACAAACCCCTTTGAAATTGATAACCGAGTATTCAAACCTCGGGTCGTCTTCTCAAGGAATTGCAGGGAGGTATGTTCTTATTATTGGTTGAGTTGTAAATTGGGGTTTAGGAGGTAAGGAGGGAATATGTTGAATGACAAATAAAATAAAATAAAATAATAACAATAAAATCTCTTGGCAAGGTATAAGAAATTGGAAGTCCAGACCGAATTATCCTTATCAATGATAATAAAAATTGAATCTTAATTTCACTTAGTTAACCCTTACTTAAAGCAGAGGAAGGTCAAGTGACTAATTAGTTTGATCTTCAAATCCAAGTTAATTCCTAAGAAAAGATTGGGATTTGAAGTTCAATTCAATTAGAGGAGATAACAATTATCAATTATGCTGTTGAGTTGGATAACTTCATGAGTTACTGATTTCTTAACCAAAACCAAAAGGAAAGGAAATTGAAGCTGCTGGAATAAAAATGCCTTTAGATGAGAAGCAATAATCATGTAAATAAAAGAAAGCAATATTAAACTGAAATACCT
Source organism: Arachis hypogaea (assembly GCF_003086295.3). Taxonomy (NCBI): domain Eukaryota; kingdom Viridiplantae; phylum Streptophyta; class Magnoliopsida; order Fabales; family Fabaceae; genus Arachis; species Arachis hypogaea. The sequence goes on along the minus strand of NC_092041.1, from coordinate 71,755,863 downwards.
CAAATAACATTAATTTAAAAGAGTAATCTGTAACATGGAAGAGTTCATAAATTAAATTGGGATAAATAAAAATAAAGAACCTGGGATTGAGAGTCACTCCTAAAACTAAGAGAAGTCCTAAATCCTAATCCTAAGAGAGAGGAGAGAACCTCTCTCCAAACTAGATCTAAATCATGGAAAGTGAAATATGAAAAGCATGATTAGTCTCTACAAGTTCCCTGACTTTAATCTGTGTTTCTGGGCCAAAAACTGGGTTGAAATGCGGTCCAGAATCTCTGCCAGCGACTTTTGTAATTCTACAGATCGCGCATGTCACGCGTCCGCGTCGTCCACGCGATCGCGTCACTCAGCGTTTTTCGTATCACGCATCCACGTCGTCCACGCATTCGCGTCGTCTATGCAGCTTCTAATCCGCGCGGTCGCGTCAGGCACGCGATTGCGTCACTATGATTTCTTCCATTTCACGCAGTCGCGTGAGCCATGCGACCGCGTGACTTCTCGCTGATCACCTCTTCGATTCCTTGTGTTCCTTCCATTTTTGCACACTTCCTCTTCATCCTCTAATCCATTCCTGCCCTATGAAGCCTGAAACACTTAACACACAGATCAAGGCATCGAATAATAATAAGAGAGAATTAAGATTAGCTAAATTAAGACCAAAGAAGCATGTTTTCAATCATGTAATAATTTTAGGAAGGAAATATAAATACATGCTAAATACATGAATAAGTGGGTAAAGATCATGATAAAACCACGCAATTAAACACATTGTAAACCATAAAATAGTGGTTTATCATTCTTTTATTTCCTTTAGTTCCTCCAGATCAGGCTGAACATCTTTAAAGATGTCCTCTAGCTCTAATTTGGGACTTTCAGTCATATTGACCTCCTCCACCAAAGAGTCAATAATATCAGCGCTCATGCAGTCATTTGATGTGTCTGGATGTTGCATAGCTTTGACAACATTCAACTTGAACTCATTCTCATTGACTCTCAGGGTTAATTCCCCTTTTTGGACGTCAATGAGGGTTCGTCCAGTTGCTAGGAAAGGTCTTCCTAGAATGAGAGTTGCACTCTTGTACTCCTCCATTTCCAGCACTACAAAGTCAGTGGGAAAGGCAAATGGCCCAACCTTGACAATCATGTCCTCAATTATGCCTGATGGATATTTAATGGAGCCATCAGCAAATTGGAGGCATAGTCGGGTTGGTTTGACTTCTTCAGTCAAGCCAAGCTTTCTGATAGTAGATGCAGGTATTAGGTTGATACTTGTTCCAAGATCACATAGAGATTTCTTGGTACAAGTACCCTCTAATGTGCATGGTATCATAAAGCTTCCAGGATCTTTAAGTTTCTCTAGTAAGCTCTTTAAAATGACTGCACTGCATTCTTCAGTGAGAAAAACTTTTTTAGTTTCTCTCCAATTCTTCTTATGACTTAAGATCTCTTTCATGAACTTAGCATAAGAGGGTATTTGCTCAAGTGCCTCTGCAAATGGAATCTTTATTTCAAGAGTCCTGAGATAGTCTGCAAAGCGGGCAAATTGCTTATCCTGTTCTGCTTGGCAGAGTTTCTGAGGATAAGGCATCTTGGCTTTATATTCTTCAACCTTAGTTGCTGTAGGTTTATTCCCTACAGAAGTGGTTGGAGAAGCCTTCTTAGAGGGGTTACTATCAGCACTCTCAGGTGTCTGATTCCTCATTGGCGTTTGAATGCCAGGACTGGGTGCAGGATGGGCGTTTAACGCCAGTTTTTCACCCTTTTCCGGCGTTTGAATGCCAGAACTGGGCAAGGAATGGGCGTTTAACGCCAACTTTTCCCCCTTTTTTTGGCGTTTGAATGCCAGAAGTATTCCTCTCTGTGCTCTTACTGTCCTCAGAGGGATTTTGGGCAGTGGTTTGGTTATCCTCTGTCAGTTGTTCCTTTCTTAGATTTTTGCCACTTTGAGCTGAATTATTCAATGTCTTTCCACTCCTTATTTAAACTGCTTGGCATTCTTTTGTTATATGTTTAGATAGCTGCTGTTTTGTCTGATTCAACTGTGATTCTATATTCTTGTTAGCAATTTTAGTTTCTTGGAGCATCTCTTTAAATTCTGCTAACTATTTTGTCATCAGGAGTAATTGCTGATTAAGCTCAACCATCTGTTCTTGAGGGTTAGGATCAGTAGTTACTGCCATAGCTTCTTCTTTTATAGAGGACTCACTGCTTGAGTATAAATGTTGATTTCTAGCAACCGTATCTATGAGCTCTTGAGCCTCTTCAATCGTCTTCCTCATGTGTATAGATCCACCAGCTGAGTAGTCTAAAGACATCTAAGCTTTTTCTGTAAGCCCATAATAGAAGATGTTTAACTGTACCCACTCTGAAAACATTTCAGAGGGGCATTTCCTTAGCATACCTCTATACCTCTCCCAGGCATTATAAAGGGATTCATTATCCTCTTGTTTAAAGCCTTGGATGTCTAACCTTAGCTGTGTCATCCTTTTTGGAGGGTAAAATTGATTCAGGAATTTGTCTGATAACTGTCTCCATGTTTTTATGCTTGCTGTGGGTTGGTTATTCAACCACCTCTTAGCTTGATCTTTTACAGCAAATGAAAACAGTAACAATCTATAGACATCCTGATCCACTTCTTTATCATGTACTGTGTCAACAATTTGTAAGAACTGTGCCAGAAACTCAGTAGGTTCTTCCTGTGGAAGACCGGAATACTGGCAATTTTGCTGCGCCATGATAATAAGTTGAGGATTTAGCTCAAAGCTGCTTGCTTTAATGGGAGGTATACATATGCTACTCCCATATGCAGCTGTAATGGGGTTAGCATATGACCCCAGAGTCCTTCTGGACTGCTCAATTTCACTTAGGTCCATGATGGAGAAAGGGAAATGATGTGGATATATATATATATTAAAAGTAACCGAAAATAATAAAATAAAATAAACAGAAAATAAAATAAAAATTCGAAAACCAAAAGAAAATAAAATCAAGGCAAATTGAAAACTAAATTAATTAATTAATTAAAAAGATTCTGGAATTAGCAATTAAGAAGATATGATTGAAAATTATTTTGAAAAAGATTTGATTTTTGAAATGAGGAAAGAGAAAAATAACAAAATGACACCAAACTTAAAATATGAAACTAGACTCAAATAAAAGACTCTAAACCAATAAAATTAAAATATTCCTAATCTAAGCAACAAAATAAACCGTCAGTTGTCCAAACTCGAACAATCCCCGGCAACGGCGCCAAAAACTTGGTGCACGAAATCACAATCACACTTTTGCAATTCCGCACAACTAACCAGCAAGTGCACTGGGTCGTCCAAGTAATACCTTATGTGAGTAAGGGTCGATCCCACGGAGATTGTCGGCTTGAAGCAAGCTATGGTTATCTTGTAACTCTTAGTCAGGATATCAATAATTCTCAGATTTAATTGTAAAAAGTAAAAGAACATGAAATAAATACTTGTTTTGCAGTAATGGAGAACAGGTTGAGGTTTTGGAGATGCTATATCTTCTGAATCTCTACTTTCCTACTATCTTCTTCTTCATCCACGCAAGGTTCCTTCCAAGGCAAGCTGTATGTTGGGTTTCACCGTTGTCAACGGCTACCTTCCATCCTCTCAGTGAAAATGTTCAACGCGCTCTTTCACAGTACGACTATTCATCTGTCGGTTCTCGATCATGTCGGAATAGAATCCAGTGATTCCTTTGTGTCTGTCACTAACGCCCCACAATCACAAGTTTGAAGCTCGTCACAGTCATTCAATCCCTGAATCCTACTCAGAATACTACAAACAAGGTTTAGACCTTCCGGATTCTCAAGAATGGCCGCCAAATGATTCTAGCTTATACCACGAAGATTCTGATTAAGGAATCCAAGAGATATCCACTCAATCTAAGGTAGAACGGAGGTGGTTGTCAGGCACACGTTCATAGGTGAGAATGATGATGAGTGTCACGGATCATCACATTCATCAAGTTTAGGAACAAGTGATATCTTAGAATAGAAGCAAGCGTGATTGAATGAAAAACAGTAGTAATTGCATTAATCCATCAAGACACAGCAGAGCTCCTCACCCCTAACCATGGGGCTTAGAGACTCATGCCGTAGAAGATACAATATGAAACGTGTAATGTGTCATGAGGTGAAGATACAATAGCAAAAAGTCCTATTTATAGTGAACTAGTGACCTAGGGTTTATAAGAATGAGTAAATGACGTAAAAATCCACTTTCGGGGTCCACTTGGTGTGTGCTTGGGCTGAGCATTGAAGTTTTCATGTGTAGAGACTTTTCTGGAGTTAAACGCCAGCTTTTGTGCCAGTTTGGGCGTTTAACTCCAACTTTTGTGCCAGTTCCGGCGTTAAACGCCGGAAATTCTGAAGCTGATTTAAAATGCTAGTTTGGGCCATCAAATCTTGGGCAAAGTATAGACTATTATATATTGCTAGAAAGCTCAGGATGTCTACTTTCGAACGCAATTGAGAGTGTGCCATTTGAGCTTCTATAGCTCTAGAAAATCCACTTCGAGTGCAGAAAGGTCAGAATCCAACAGCATCTACTGTCCTTTTTCAGCCTCTGAATCAGATTTTTGCTCAGGTCCCTCAATTTCAGCCAGAAAATACCTGAAATCACAGAAAAACACGCAAACTCATAGTAAAGTCCAGAAAAGTGAATTTCAAATAAAAACTAATAAAAATATAATAAAAACTAACTAAAATATACTAAAAACATACTAAAAATAATGCCAAAAAGTGTATAAATTATCCGCTCATCAGTCGGCAGGAATAAAATGCTCATCAGCTTCAAGGTTGCGCGAAAAAGGATCCAAATACGTAACGGAGGGTCCTCCTCCTGAAGTATTCAAGGGAGTCTTCTTAATCTGCAGATCTGGAATGGACGAGAGTCAGTCTATGAAGTGGATCATAGGTATATGGAATTATAGGTACAAATACACGGACTTCCACTTAATTATATAACAAGGAAAATAGCGAAAATTATTGGTAAGAAATAGGAACTGTGATGGAAACAGAAAATTCCATATTGAATGATACACTACAGAGAACGTTCTTGAGGGTAAGGGTAACAATGAGCATCACTAAACCTCTGCCAAATGGTTTCTGGTTAGCAACACAAAATCGTCAAACTGTTTGGGTTGACTTCAAGTATGAGAGGATCTAAGACAGTTACTGTTTGAATTGTAGAATTCTGGGTCATGCTAAGAAGGAATGTAGGAATCCAATGGAAATGGCTAGCTGGGATTATATGAAACCAAGGTATGGGCTGGGTTTGGGGGTTAATCGAGCCAGGGTCATCTCAACCAGGGGAACAAAGCAGGGTTCCAAGGAAATGAACAGGGAATGGACTAATGCTAACCAGGATTGTGAGGGGTGCATGTAAGAATGAAGTGTATGAAGGAACACTTGGCAGAAGAGAGTGCTACGGGCATGGGACTAGAAGTAGGGCTTCAGAGAAATCTCAAAGCAAATACTGAGCAACAGATGGGGTTAGGTAGGGAAAGCCAAGGATCTAGATAGCATGTTGAAGAGGTCTCAGAAAATTTGCTTTTCAAACATGTGTCTTCAGATGGCAAAGCTTTCAAAAGGGGTGACAAATCTGCAACCAGTAAAACTTATGTCAGAGAAGGTAAAGGTAAGTGGTGCACGAAATTGTGATCTCTAATAATGGCATTTAAATTGGAATGCGCATCTACTAACTCAACACTTTCTTTACAACTCCGCACAACTAACCAGCAAGTGCACTGGGTCGTCCAAGTAATAAACCTTACGTGAGTAAGGGTCGATCCCACGGAGATTGTTGGTATGAAGCAAGCTATGGTCATCTTGTAGATCTCAATTAGGTGGATAATAAATGGTTATGGGGTTTTCGAATAATAATAATAAATAAATAGAAAATAAAGATAGAAATACTTATGTAAATCATTGGTAAGAATTTTAGATAAGTGTATGGAGATGCTGTGTTCCTTTTGGATCTCTGCAACATACTGCTTTCATACTTTCAATCCATCTTACTCCTTTCCATGGCAAGTTGTATGTAGGGCATCACCGTTGTCAATGGCTACATCCCATCCTCTCAGTGAAAAAGGTCCAAATGCTCTGTCACGGCACGACTAATCATCTGTCGGTTCTCGATCATGTCGGAATAGAATCCATTGATTCTTTTGCGTTTATCACCACGCCCAACAATCGCGAGTTTGAAGCTCGTCACAGTCATTCAATCCCTGAATCCTACTCGGAATACCACAGACAAAGTTTAGACTTTCCGGATTATCATGAATGCTGCCATCAATTCTAGCTTATACCACGAAGATTCTGATTAAGGAATCCAAAAGATATGCGCTCGGTCTACGGTAGAACGGAGGTGGTTGTCAGTCACGCGTTCATAGGTGAGAATGATGATGAGTGTCACAGATCATCACATTCATCATGGTGAAGTGCAACGAACATCTTAGAAAAGGAATAAACTTAACTGAATAGAAAATAGTAGTAATTACATTGAAACTCGAGGTACAGCAGAGCTCCACACCCTTAATCTATGGTGTGCAGAAACTCCACCGTTGAAAATACATAAGTGATGAAGGTCCAGGCATGGCCGAATTGCCAGCATCCAACACATGATCACATGATCAAAAATACAATCCAGGATGTCTAATACAATAATAAAATGTCTTATTTATACTAGACTAGCTAATAGGGTTTACAGAAGTAAGTAATTGATGCAGAAATCCACTTCCGGGGCCCACTTGGTGTGTGCTTGGGCTGAGCTTGAGCTTTACACGTGAAGAGGCTTCTTTTGGAGTTGAACGCTGATGAGCGGATAATTTATACGCTTTTTGGCATTGTTTTTAGGTAGTTTTTAGTAAGTTTGAGCTACTTTTAGGGATGTTTTCATTAGTTTTTATGTTAAATTCACATTTCTGGACTTTACTATGAGTTTGTGTGTTTTTCTGTGATTTCAGGTAATTTCTGGCTGAAATTGAGGGACTTGAGCAAAACTCTGAAAAAGGCTGACAAAAGGACTGCTGATGCTACAGAACTCCAAATGGCGCGCTCTCAACGGCGTTGGAAAGTAGACATCCAGAGCTTTCCAGCAATATATAATAGTCCATACTTTATTCGGAAATTGACGACGTAACTTGGCGTTGAACGCCAAGTACATGCTGCTGTCTGGAGTTAAACGCCAGAAAAACGTCATGATCCGGAGTTGAACGCCCAAAACACGTTATAACCTGGAGTTCAACTCCAAGAGAAGCCTCAGCTCGTGGATAGACCAAGCTCAGCCCAAACATACACCAAGTGGGCCCCGGAAGTGGATTTATGCATCAATTACTTACTCATGTAAACCCTAGTAGCTAGTTTAGTATATATAGGACCTCTTACTATTGTATTAGACATCTTTGGTCTCAGTTTTGTTTTATTCTTCATCTTAGGAGACTATTGATCACATTCAGGGGGGCTGGCCTTTCGGCCATGCCTGAACCTTTTACTTATGCATTTTCAACGGTGGAGTTTCTGCACACCATAGATTAAGGGTGTGGAGCTCTACTGTACCTCAAGTATTAATGCAATTCTATTTTCTTTTATTCAAATCTCTCTTATTCTTGTTCCAAGATATTCATTCGTACCCAAGAACTTGATGAATGTGATGATTATGTGACGCTCATTATCATTCTCACTTATGAACGCACGTGATTGACAACCACTTCCGTTCTACATGCAACAGAGCTTGAATGTGTATCTCTTAGATTCCCCAATAGAATCTTCGTGGTATAAGCTAGATAGATGGCGGCATTTATGAGGATCCGGAAAGTCTTACCTTGTCTGTGGTATTCCGAGTAGGATCCTGGGAATCCGGAAAGTCTAACCTTGTCTGTGGTATTCCGAGTAGGATTCCGGTAATGAATGACTGTGACGTGCTTCAGACTCGCAAGTGCTGGGCGTTAGTGACAGACGCAAAAGAATCAAGGGATTCTATTCCAGTAGGAGCAGGAACCAACCAGTGATTAGCCGTGCTGTGACAGAGCGCGTGAGCGTAGTTTTCACTGCGAGGATGGGATGTAGCCTTCGGCCAGTGTGATGCCTCCAGACGATTAGCCATGCGAGTGACAGCCGCAGAGGACCATTTTCCCGAGAGGATTCAAAGTAGCCATCGTCGAACGGTGAACCCCTATACACAGCTTGCCATTGAAAGGAGTAAGAAGGATTGAGTTGAAGCAGTAGGAAAGTAGGCATCCGTGAGCCATACAGTATCTCCATATGCTTATCTGAAATTCCCACCAATGAATCTGCATAAGTATCCCTTTTATTATTCCTTTTTATTATTTGATTTTCTAAATTCCATAATTTTATCTGCCTAACTGAGATTTACAAGGTAACCATAGCTTGCTTCATACCAACAATCTCTGTGGGATCGACCCTTACTCACGTAAGGTTTATTACTTGGACGACCCACTACACTTGCTGGTTAGTTGAACGGAGTTGTGTCCACTCGTGCCAATTTCAAATTCCATAAAAGTACAACCTAAAGAATAGTGATCACAATTTCGTCCACCAAGTTTTTGGCGCCGTTGCCGGGGATTGTTCGAGTATGGACAACTGACGGTTCATCTTGTTGCTCAGATTAGGTAATTTTCTTTTCAAAAATCTTTTTCAAAAATTTTTCTTTTATTTTTCATTTTTCCAAAAATATTTTCGAAAAAAAAATAATAAAAATACAAAAAAATCATAAAATCATAAAAACCAAAAATATTTTGTGTTTCTTGTTTGAGTCTTGAGTCAATTTTTAAGTTTGGTGTCAATTGCATGCTTTAAAAATTTTTTCTTGCATTTTTTTTAAAATTCATGCATTCATGGTGTTCTTCATGATCTTCAAGTTGTTATTGACAAGTCTTCTTGTTTGATCTTGAGGTTTTCTTGTTTTGTGTTGTTTGTTATTTTTCATATGCATTTTTCGTTTGTTAGAGTCCATGCATTAAAGATTTCTAAGTTTGGTGTCTTGCATGTTTTCTTTGCATCAAAAATTTTTCAAAATTATGTTCTTGATGTTCATCATGATCTTCAAAGTGTTCTTGGTGTTCATCTTGACATTCATAGTGTTCTTGCATGCATCTTGTGTTTTGATCAAAATTTTCATGTTTTGGGTCATTTTTGTGTTTTTCTTTAAAAATTCAAAAAATCAAAAATATATATTTTCCTTATTTCCCTCCAAATTTTCGAAATTTTGGGTTGACTTGGTCAAAAATTTTTAAAATTAGTTGTTTCTTACAAGTCAAGTCAAAATTTCAATTTTAAAAATCTTATCTTTTCAAAATCTTTTTCAAAAATTATATCTTTTTCAATTTTTTTTCTATTTTCGAAAATTTCAAAAATCTTTTTCAAAATATTTTCAAAATCTTTTTCTTATCTTTATATCAAATTTTCGAAAATTAGCTAACAAGTAATGTGATTGATTCAAAAATTTGAAGTTTGTTACTTTCTTGTTAAGAAAGGTTCAATCTTTAAGTTCTAGAATCTTATCTTGTAGTTTCTTGTTAGTTAAGTAATTTTAAAAATTAAATCTTTTTCAAAATATCTTTTTCTTAAAAATCTTATCTTTTTAAATTTTAATTTCAAAATCTTTTTCAATCAACTAACTAACTTTTTTGTTTGTTTCTTATCTTTTTCAAAACCAACTAACTTCCTATACATCTCTAATTTTCAAAAATACTTCTCTCTTTTTCAAAAATTCTTTTTAATTGTTTTAAATTTTAATTTTAATCTTATCTTATCTCTAATTTTCGAAAATTTCTAACCCCTTTTTCAAATTTATTTTCGAAATTTCTCTTCTCTTCTCTTATTCTATTTAATTAATTAATTACTAACACTTCTCTTCACCTCTCTTCATCTAAGAATTCGAACTTCTTATATCCCTTGTATTTGGATTCTTCTACCCCTTTTCTCTGTATACTAACAGAAAGGAATCTCTATACTGTGACATAAAGAATTCCTCTTTCTTTTCTTGTTTTCTTCTCTTTCATATGAGCAGGAACAGGGAAAAAGGCACTCTTGTTGAAATTGATCCAGAACCTGAAAGGACTCTGAAGAGAAAATTAAGAGAAGCTAAATTACAACAATCTAGAAATAACCTTTCAGAAATTTTCGAACAAGAGAAGGAGATGGCAGCCGAAAATAATAATAATAATGCAAGGAGAATGCTTGGTGACTTCACAAAGCCAACGTCCATGTTTGATGGAAGAAGCATCTCCATTCCTGCCATTGGAGCCAATAACTTTGAGCTGAAACCTCAGCTAGTTGCCTTAATGCAACAAAACTGCAAATTTTATGGGCTTCCATCTGAAGATCCTTATCAGTTTTTAACTGAGTTCTTGTAGATCTGTGAGACTGTAAAGACGAATGCAGTTGATCCTGAAGTCTACAGACTCATGCTTTTCCCTTTTGCTGTAAGAGACAGAGCTAGAATATGGTTGGATTCACAACCAAAGGATAGCCTGGACTCCTGGGATAAGCTGGCCACTGCCTTCTTGGATAAATTCTTTCCTCCTCAAAAGCTGAGCAAGCTGAGAGTGGATGTTCAAACCTTCAAACAAAAAGATGGTGAATCCCTCTATGAAGCTTGGGAAAGATACAAGCAGCTGACCAAAAGATATCCATCTGACATGTTTTCAGAATGGACCCTATTAGATATATTCTATTATGGTCTCCTGAATTTTCGAAAATGTCATTGGACCATTCTGCAGGTGGATCTATTCACCTGAAGAAAACGCCTGAAGAGGCTCAAGAACTCATTGACATGGTTGCAAACAACCAATTCATGTATACCTCTGAGAGGAATTCCGTGAATAATGGGATACCTCAGAAGAAAGGAGTTCTTGAAATTGATGCTCTGAATGCCATATTGGCTCAGAATAAAGTGTTGACTCAACAAGTCAACATGATCTCTCAAAATCTGAATGGATTGCAACATGCATCCAACAGTACTAGAGAGGCAGCTTCTGAAGAAGCTTATGATCCTGAGAACCCTGCCATGGCAGAGGTTAATTACATGGGTGAACCATATGGAAACACCTATAATCCATCATGGAGAAATCATCCAAATTTCTCATGGAAGGATCAACAAAAGCCTCAACAAGGCTTTAACAATGGTGGACGCAATAGGCTGAGCAATAGCAAGCCATATCCATCATCTTCTCAGCAACAGACAGAGAATTCTGAACAAAACACTTCTAATTTAGCCAATATAGTCTCTGATCTGTCAAAGGCCACTTTCAGTTTCATGAATGAAACAAGATCCTCCATTAGAAATTTGGAGGCACAAGTGGGCCAGCTGAGTAAGAAAGTCATTGAAACTCCTTCCAGTATTCTCCCAAGTAATACAGAAGAGAATCCAAAAGGAGAGTGCAAGGCCATTGATTTGGTCAATATGGCCGAATGCACAAGGGAGGAGGAGGACGAAAATCCTAGTGAGGAAGACCTCCTGGGACGTCCCTCAAGCAAGAAGGAGATTCCTATTAAGGATCCAAAGGAATCTGAGGCTCATATAGAGACCATAGAGATTCCATTAAATCTCCTTCTGCCATTCATGAGCTCTGAAGACTATTCATCCTCTGAAGAGGATGAAGATGTGACTGGAGAGCAAATTGCTCAATATTTAGGAGCTATCATGAAGCTGAACGCCAAGTTGTTTGGTAATGAGACTTGGGAAAGTGAACCTCCCTTGCTCATTAATGAACTAGATACTTGGATTCAGAAAACTCTACCTCAAAAGAAACAAGATCCTGGCAAGTTCTTAATACCTTGTACCATTGGCACCATGAGCTTTGAAAAAGCTCTATGTGATCTAGGGTCAGGGATAAATCTTATGCCACTCTCTGTAATGGAGAAGCTAGTAATCATTGAGGTACAACCTGCCTTGCTCTCATTGCAATTGGCAGACAAGTCCTTGAGACAAGCTTATGGAATAGTAGAGGACGTGTTAGTAAAGGTTGAAGGCCTTTACATCCCTGCTGATTTCATAATCTTAGACACAAGGAAGGAAGAGGATGATTGTATCATCCTTGGAAGACCTTTCCTAGCCACAGCAGAAGCTGTGATAGATGTCAACAGAGGTGAGTTAGTCCTTCAATTAAATGGGGACTACCTTGTGTTTAAGGCACATGGCCATCCCTCTGTGACAGAAGAGAGTAAGCATGAAGAGCTTCTCTCAGTTCAGAGTCAAGAAGAACCCACACAGTCAAACTCTAAGTTTGGTGTTGTGAGGCCACAACCAAATTCTAAGTTTGGTGTTAAGACCCCATATCCAAACTCTAAGTTTGGTGTTGGGACTACACTAACATTGACCTGATCACCTTGTGGCTCCGTGAAAGCCACTGTCAAGCTATTGACATTAAAGAAGCGCTTGTTGGGAGGCAACCCAATTTTATTTATCTAATTTTTATTATATTGTTATTTTGTGTTTTATTAGGTACATGATCATGAGGAATCACGAAAAAATCAAAAAAATTAAAAACAGAGTCAAAAACAGAAGAAAAAAATTTTTTTCACCCTGGAGGACGCACAGGCTGGCGTTCAACGCCAGTAAGATGCATCTGGCCGGTGTTCAACGCCAGAACAGAGCACCATTCTGGCGCTGAACGCCAGAAACAAGCAACATCCTGGCGCTGAACGCCAGGAATGTGCCCAGAAGAGAAAAGCTGGCGCTGAACGCCAGTAACAAGCATGAAACTGGCGTTCAACGCCAGAAACATGCTTTACATGGGCGTTGAACGCCCAGAACGTGCACCAATGGGCGTTTAAACGCCAGAATGGTGTGCCAAGGCATTTTACATGCCTATTTGGTGTAGGAATGGAATTTCTTGACACCTCAAGATCCTGTGGACCCCACAGGATCACCTCAGGATCTGTGGACCCCACAGGATTCCCACCTACCATATTCCCATCTTACCTTTTAATCCTAATCACACTCTCCTAATCCTATTTCACCCTTTCCCATATCACACTTCCCAAAAACCTTCACCACTCACATCAACCCACTCTTCCCTATAAACCCCACCTACCTTCATAAAATTCAAATTCAATTTCCCACCCATTCCCACCCAAAATGGCCGAACACCCACCCTCCCCTCTCCCTATAAATACCTTTCCATTCTACTTCATTTTCACACAACACTAACCCATCTTATCCCCCTTAGCCGAACCTACCTCTCTCCCTCTCTACCATATTTTCTTCTTCTTCTTCTTCTCTTCTTTTCTTTCTTGCTCGAAGGCGAGCAAAATTTAAAGTTTGGTGTGGTAAAAGCATAAGCTTTTTGTTTTTCCATTACCATCAATGGCACCTAAGGCCGGAGCATCCTCTAAAAAAGGGAAAGGGAAGACAAAAGCTTCCACCTCCGAGTCATGGGAGATGGAAAGATTCATCTCCAAGAGCCATCAAGACCACTTCTATGATGTTGTGGCAAAGAAGAAGGTGATCCCCGAGGTCCCTTTCAAGCTCAAAAAGAATGAGTATCCGGAAATCCGACATGAAATCCAAAGAAGAGATTGGGAAGTCCTAACCAACCCCATGCAACAAGTCGGAATATTGATGGTTCAAGAGTTCTATGCCAATGCATGGATCACTAGGAATCATGATCAAAGTATGAACCCGAATCCAAAGAACTATCTCACAATGGTTTGGGGGAAATACTTAGATTTTAGTCCGGAAAATGTGAGGTTGGCGTTTCACTTGCCCATGATGCAAGGAGATGAACGCCCCTACACTAGAAGGGTCAACTTTAACCAAAGATTGGACCAAGTCCTTATGGACATATGTGTGGAAGGAGCTCAGTGGAGAATAGATTCCAAAGGCAAGCCAGTTCAACTAAGAAGACTGGATCTCAAGCCTGTGGCTAGAGGATGGTTGGAGTTCATTCAACGCTCCATCATTCCTACTAGCAACCGATCTGAAGTCACTGTGGATCGGGCCATCATGATCCATAGCATCATGATTGGAGAGGAAGTAGAAGTTCATGAGGTCATCTCTAATGAACTCTACAAAATAGCCGATAAGTCCTCCACCATGGCAAGGCTAGCTTTTCCTCACCTTATTTGCCATCTGTGTTACTCAGCTGGAGTTATCATAGAAGGAGATACCCCCATTGAAGAGGATAAGCCCATCACCAAGAAGAGGATGGAGCAAGCAAGAGAGATCATGCACAGTTCTCAAGAAGTGCATGAGGAAGCTCATTATCAACAAATTCCTGAGATGCCTCAAGGGATGCACTTTCCTCCCAACAACTATTGGGAGCAACTCAACACCTCCTTAGAAGATTTGAACCACAATGTGGAACAATTAAGGGTGGAACATCATGAGCACTCCATCATTCTCCAAGAAATAAGAGAAGATCAAAGAGCAATGAGGGAGGAGCAACAAAGGCAAGGAAGGGACATAGAAGAGCTTAAGGACATTGTTGGTCCTTCAAGAAGAAGACGCCACTAAAGGTGGATTCATTCCTTGTTCTTTATTTCTTTCTGCTTTTGGTTTTTAATATTGTGTTTATCTATGTTTTGTGTCTCTACTTCATGATCATTAGTATGTAACCATGCCTTAAAGCTATGAATAAAATCCATTAGTCCTTCACCTATCTTAAATGAAAAATGTTTTAATTCAAAAGAACAAGAAGTACATAAATTTCGAATTTATCACTGAATTTAATTTAATTATATTGATGTGGTGACAATACTTTTTGTTTTCTGAATGAATGATTGAACAGTGCATATGTCTTTTGATGTTGTTGTTTATGAGTGTTAAAATTGTTGGCTCTTGAAAGAATGATGAACAAAGAGAAATGTTATTGATAATCTGAAAAATCATGAAATTGATTCTTGAAGCAAGAAAAAGCAGTGAAAAAGAAAGCTTGCGAAAAAAAAAGAAAAAAAAGTGGCGAAAAAAAAATAGAAAGAAAAAGAAAAAGCAAGCAGAAAAAGCCAATAGCCCTTAAAACCAAAAGGCAAGGGTAAAAAGGATCCAAGGCTTTGAGCATCAATGGATAGGAGGGCCCAAGGAAATAAAATCCAGGCCTAAGCGGCTAAATCAAGCTGTCCCTAACCATGTGCTTGTGTCATGAAGGTCCAAGTGAAAAGCTTGAGACTGAGTGGTTAAAGTCGTGATCCAAAGCAAAAGGAGTGTGCTTAAGAGCTCTGGACACCACTAACTGGGGACTCTAGCAAAGCTGAGTCACAATCTGAAAAGGTTCACCCAGTTATGTGTCTGTGGCATTTATGTATCCGGTGGTAATACTGGAAAACAAAGTGCTTAGGGCCACGGCCAAGACTCATAAGTAGCTGTGTTCAAGAATCAACATGCTTAACTAGGAAAGTCAATAACACTATCCGAAATTCTAAGTTCCTAGAGAAGCCAATCATTCTGAACTTCAAAGGAAAAAGTGAGATGCCAAAACTGTTCAGAAGCAAAAAGCTACAAGTCCCGCTCATCTAATTATAATTAATATTCATTGATATTCTGGAATTTATAGTATATTCTCTTCTTTTTATCCTAATTGATTTTCAGTTGCTTGGGGACAAGCAACAATTTAAGTTTGGTGTTGTGATGAGCGGATAATTTATACGCTTTTTGGCATTGTTTTTAGGTAGTTTTTAGTAAGTTTGAGCTACTTTTAGGGATGTTTTCATTAGTTTTTATGTTAAATTCACATTTCTGGACTTTACTATGAGTTTGTGTGTTTTTCTGTGATTTCAGGTAATTTCTGGCTTAAATTGAGGGACTTGAGCAAAACTCTGAAAAAGGCTGACAAAAGGACTGCTGATGCTGTTGGAATCTGACCTCCCTGCACTCGAAATGGATTTTCTGGAGCTACAGAAGCCCAATTGGCGCGCTCTTAACGGCGTTGGAAAGTAGATATCCAGAGCTTTCCAGCAATATATAATAGTCCATACTTTATTCTGAAATTGATGACGTAACTTGGCGTTGAACGCCAAGTACATGCTGCTGTCTGGAGTTAAACGCCAGAAAAACGTCATGATCCGGAGTTGAACGCCCAAAACACGTTATAACCTGGAGTTCAACTCCAAGAGAAGCCTCAGCTCGTGGATAGACCAAGCTCAGCCCAAACATACACCAAGTGGGCCCCGAAATTGGATTTATGCATCAATTACTTACTCATGTAAACCCTAGTACCTAGTCTAGTATATATAGGACCTCTTACTATTGTATTAGACATCTTTGGCCTCAGTTTTGTTTTATTCTTCATCTTAGGAGACTATTGATCACATTCAGGGGGCTGGCCATTCGGCCATGCCTGAACCTTTTACTTATGCATTTTCAACGGTGGAGTTTCTGCACACCATAGATTAAGGGTGTGGAGCTCTACTGTACCTCAAGTATTAATGCAATTCTATTTTCTTTTATTCAAATCTCTCTTATTCTTGTTCCAAGATATTCATTCGTACCCAAGAACTTGATGAATGTGATGATTATGTGACGCTCATTATCATTCTCACTTATGAACGCACGTGATTGACAACCACTTCCGTTCTACATGCAACAGAGCTTGAATGTGTATCTCTTAGATTCCCCAATAGAATCTTCGTGGTATAAGCTAGATAGATGGCGGCATTTATGAGGATCCGGAAAGTCTTACCTTGTCTGTGGTATTCCGAGTAGGATCCTGGGAATCCGGAAAGTCTAACCTTGTCTGTGGTATTCCGAGTAGGATTCCGGTAATGAATGACTGTGACGTGCTTCAGACTCGCAAGTGCTGGGCGTTAGTGACAGACGCAAAAGAATCAAGGGATTCTATTCCAGTAGGAGCAGGAACCAACCAGTGATTAGCCGTGCTGTGACAGAGCGCGTGAGCGTAGTTTTCACTGCGAGGATGGGATGTAGCCTTCGGCCAGTGTGATGCCTCCAGACGATTAGCCATGCGAGTGACAGCCGCAGAGGACCATTTTCCCGAGAGGATTCAAAGTAGCCATCGTCGAACGGTGAACCCCTATACACAGCTTGCCATTGAAAGGAGTAAGAAGGATTGAGTTGAAGCAGTAGGAAAGTAGGCATCCGTGAGCCATACAGTATCTCCATATGCTTATCTGAAATTCCCACCAATGAATCTGCATAAGTATCCCTTTTATTATTCCTTTTTATTATTTGATTTTCTAAATTCCATAATTTTATCTGCCTAACTGAGATTTACAAGGTAACCATAGCTTGCTTCATACCAACAATCTCTGTGGGATCGACCCTTACTCACGTAAGGTTTATTACTTGGACGACCCAGTACACTTGCTGGTTAGTTGAACGGAGTTGTGTCCACTCGTGCCAATTTCAAATTCCATAAAAGTACAACCTAAAGAATAGTGATCACAATTTCGTCCACCAAACGCCAAGTTGTAATGTGTTT
Source organism: Arachis hypogaea (assembly GCF_003086295.3). NCBI lineage: Eukaryota > Viridiplantae > Streptophyta > Magnoliopsida > Fabales > Fabaceae > Arachis > Arachis hypogaea. The sequence goes on along the minus strand of NC_092041.1, from coordinate 71,738,445 downwards.
TTGGCGTTCAACTCTGGTTCGTGACGTGTTTCTGGCGTTTGACTCCAGCATGCAGCATGAAACTGGTGTTGAGCGCCAGTTTATGTCGTCTAATCTCGAATAAAGTATGGAATATTATATATTGCTGGAAAGCTCTGGATGTCGTCTTTCCAACGCCGTTAAGAGCGCACCATTTGGAGTTTTGTATCTCTAGAAAATCCATTTCGAGTGCAGGGAGGTCAGAATCCAACAACATTAGCAGTCCTTTGTCAGCCTTCTTATCAGAGTTTTGCTCAGGTCCCTCAATTTCAGCCAAAAAATACCTAAAATCACAGAAAAACACACAAACTCATAGTAAAGTCCAGAAATGTAAATTTAGCATAAAAACTAATGAAAATATCTCTAAAAGTAGCTAGATCCTACTAAAAATTACTTAAAAATAATGCCAAAACGCGTATGAATTATCCGCTCATCACAACACCAAACTTAAGTTGTTGCTTTTCCCCAAGCAACTGAAAATCAAATAGGATAAAATGAAGAGAATATACTATAAAGCTCAGAATATCAATGAATATTAATTCTAATTAGATGAGCGGGACTTGTAGCTTTTTGCTTCTGAACAGTTTTGGCATCTCACTTTATCCTTTGAAGTTTAGAATGATTGGCATCTATAGGAACTCAGAGTTCAGATAATGTTAATTGATTCTCCTAGTTATGTATGTTGATTCTTGAACACAACTACTTTTATGAGTCTTGGCCGTGACCCTAAGCACTTTATTTTCCAGTATTACCACCGGATACATAAATGCCCAAACACATGACTGGGTGAACCTTTTCAGATTGTGACTCAGCTTTGCTAAAGTCCCTAGTTAGAGGTGTCCAGAGCTCTTAAGCACACTCTTTTTGCTTTGGATCACGACTTTAACCACTCAGTCTCAAGCTTTTCACTTGGACCTGCATGCCACAAGCACATGGGTAGGGACAGCTTGATTTAGCCGCTTAGGCCTGGATTTACTTCCTTAGGCCCTCTTATCCATTGATGCTCAAAGCCTTGGATCCTTTTTACCCTTGCCTTTTGGTTTTAAGGGCTATTGGCTTTTTTTGCTTGCTTCTTCTTTTTCTTTCTAAAAATTTTTTTCGCCACTTTTTTTTTCGCAAGCTTTGTTCTTCACTGCTTTTTCTTGCTTCAAGAATCAATTTTATGATTTTTCAGATGATCAATAACATTTCTCTTATTCGTCATTCTTTCAAGATCCAACAATTTTAACATTCATAAACAATAAGATAAAAAATACGCACTGTTCAAGCATTCATTCAGAAAATAAAAAGTTTTGTCACCACACTAATTTCAAGGATAAATTCGAAACTCATGTACTTCTTGTTCTTTTGAATTAGGAACATTTTTCATTTAAGAGAGGTGAAGGATTCATGGATTTATTCGTAGCCTTAAGACATAGTTACTACATACTAATGATCATGAAGTAGATACACAAAACACAAACAAACATATAGCATAAAAACCGAAAAAATAGAGAAATAAGAATAAGGAATGAGTCCACCTTAGTGATGGTGGAGCTTTCTTCTTGAAGAACCAATGATGTCCTTGAGCTCTTCTATGTCTCTTCCTTGCCTTTGTTGCTCCTCCCTCATTGCTCTTTGATCTTCTCTAATTTCATGGAGAATGATGGAGTGCTCTTGATGTTCCACCCTTAATTAATCCATATTGTAATTCAAATCTTCTAGAGAAGTGTTGAGTTGTTCCCAATAGTTGTTGGGAGGAAAGTGCATCCCTTGAGGCATCTCCAAGATTTCTTGGTGATGAGCTTCCTCATGCATCTCTTGGGATCCATGAGTGGGCTCTCTTGTTTGCTCCATCCTCTTCTTATTGATGGGCTTATCCTCCTCAATGGGGATGTCTCCTTCTATGATAACTCCAGCTGAGTAACATAGATGGCAAATAAGATGAAGAAAAGCTAGCCTTGCCATGGTGGAGGACTTTTCGGCTATTTTGTAGAATTCAAGAGAGATGACTTCATGAACTTCTACTTCCTCTCCATTCATGATGCTATGAATCATGATGGCCCGATCCACAGTAACTTCGGATCGGTTGCTAGTGGGAATGTGAATGAACTCCAACCATCCTCTAGCCACAGGCTTGAGGTTTAGTCTTCCTAATTGAACCGGCTTGCCTTTGGAGTCTCTTTTCCATTGAGCTCCTTCCACATATATGTCCATAAGGACTTGTTCCAACCTTTGATCAAAGTTGACCCTTCTAGTGTAAGGGCGTGCATCTCTTTGCATCATGGGCAAGTTGAATGCCAACCTCACATTTTCGGGACTGAAATCTAAGTATTTCCCCCGAACCATTGTAAGATAATTCTTTGGATTCGGTTTCACACTTTGATCATGGTTCCTAGTGATCTATGCATTGGCATAGAACTCTTGAACCATTAAGATTCCGACTTGTTGAATGGGGTTGGTCAGAACTTCCCAACCTCTTCTTTGGATCTCATGTCGGATCTCCGGGTACTCATTTTTCTTGAGTTTGAAAGGGACCTCGAGGATCACCTTCTTCTTGGCCACAACTTCATAGAAGTGGTCTTGATGGGCTTTGGAGTTGAATCTCTCCATCTCCCATGACTCGGAGGTGGAAGCTTTTGTCTTCCCTTTCCCTTTTCTAGAGGTTTCTCCGGCCTTAGGTGCCATCAATGGTTATGGAAAAACAAAAAAAGCTATGCTTTTACCATACCAAATTTAGAATATTGCTCGCCCTCAAGCAAAAGAAGAAAGAAGAGAAGAAGAAGAAGAAAATATGGAGGAAAGGGAGAGGTGTGTGGTTTCGGCCAAGGTGAATAAGAGAGGGTTGTGGTGTGTAAAAATGAAGAAGGATAGAGGGGTTTATATAGTGAAAGGAGAGGGAGTAGGTTCGGCTATTTAGGGTGGGTTTGGGTGGGAAAGAGATTTTGAATTTTGAAGGTAGGTGGGGTTTATGGGGAAGAGTAGATGGATGTGAGTGGTGAAGAGGTGATGGGGAAGAGGGATTGAGGTGATTGGTGAAGGGTTTTTGGGGAAGAGTGTTATTGGATTGAGTGAAGAGGAGAGAAGGTGAGTTGAGGTAGGTGAGGATCCTGTGGGATCCACAGATCTTGAGGTGTCAAGGATTATCGTTCCTGCACCAATGAGGCGTGTAAAATGCCCTCTGCATGCAATCCTGGCGTTCAACGCCAGATTGATGCTTGTTTCTTACGTTGAACGCCAGCTTCATGCTTGTTTTGGGTGTTCAATGCCCATTTACAACATGTTTCTGGCGTTGAACGCCAGTTCCATGCTCGTTTCTAGCATTCAGCGCCAGCTCTCCTCAGGGTGTATTTCTGGCGTTTAAATGCCAGGATGCTGCTTGTTTTTGGCGTTCAACACCAGATCCATGCTCTGTTCTGGCGTTGAATGCCAGCCAGATGCTCCTTACTGGCGTTTAAACTCCAGTAAGCCCTTCCTCCAGGGTGTGCTTTTTCTTCTGCTATTTTTTATTCTGTTTTTAATTTTAGTATTTAATTTGTGACTCCACATGATCATGAACCTAATAAAATATAAAAGAACAATAAAATAAAAATAAAATTAGATAAATAAAAATTGGGTTGCCTCCCAATAAGCACTCCTTTAATGTCACTAGCTTGAGAGTGGGCTCTCATGGAGCCTCACAGGTGATCAGGTCAATGTTGTAGACTCCTATCACCAAACTTAGAGTTTGGATGTGGGGATTCAACACCAAACTTAGAGTTTGGTTGTGGCCTCCCAACACCAAACTTAGAGCTTGATTGTGGGAGCTCTGTTTGACTCTGTACTGAGAGAAGCTTTTCATGCTTCCTCTGCATGGTTGCAGAGGAACACCCTTGGGTTTTAAACACAAGGTAGTCCCCATTCAATTGAAGGATTAATTCTCCTCTGTTAACATCTATCACAGCTCCTGCTGTGGCTAGGAAAGGTCTTCCAAGGATGATGCATTCATCCTCCTCCTTCCTAGTGTCTAAGATTATGAAATTAGCAGGGATGTAAAGGCCTTCAACCTTTACTAACACGTCCTCTACTAGTCCATAAGCTTGTCTTACTGACTTGTCTGCCATTTGTAATGAGAATATGGCAAGTTGTACCTCAATGATACCCAGCTTCTCCATTACAGAGAGTGGCATAAGATTTATGCCTGACCCTAGGTCACACAGAGCCTTCTCAAAGGTCATGGTGCCTATAGTACATGGTATTAAGAATTTTCCAGGATCTTGTCTCTTTTGAGGTAAAGTTTGCTGAATCCATGTATCTAGTTCACTAATGAGCAATGGAGGTTCACCTTCCCAAGTCTCATTACCAAACAACTTGGCATTCAGCTTCATGATGGCTCCTAGATCTTGAGCAACTTGCTCTCCAGTTACATCTTCATTCTCTTTAGAGAAAGAATAGTCTTCAGAGCTCATGAATGGCAGAAGGAGATTTAATGGGATGTCTATAGTCTCTATATGACCTTCAGATTCCTTTGGGTCCTCAATAGGGGACTCCTTCTTGCTTGAGAGACGTCCCATGAGGTCCTCATCATTGGGATTCACGTCTTCTCCTTCCTCCCCAGGTTCGACCATGTTGATTATATCAATGGCCTTGCACTCTCTTTTTGGATTCTCTTCTGTATTGCTTGGGAGAGTACTATGAGGAGTTTCAGTGATTTTTTTACTCAGCTGGCCCACTTGTACCTCCAGATTTCTAATGAAGGACCTTGTTTCACTCATGAAACTTAAAGTGGCTTCAGACAGATCAGAGACCAAGTTTGCTAAGTTAGAGGTGCTCTGTTGCTGAGAAGATAATGGATAAGGCTTGCTATTGCTGAGCCTATTTCTTCCACCATTATTAAAGCCTTGTTGAGGCTTTTGTTGATCCTTCCATGAGAAATTTGGATGATTTTTCCATGATGAATTATAGGTGTTTCCATAAGGTTCACCCATGTAATTTACCTCTGCCATTGCAGGGTTCTCAGGATCATAAGCTTCTTATTCAGAAGATGCCTCTTTAGTACTGTTGGATGCACTTTGCCATCCATTCAGACTTTGAGAGATCATGTTGACTTGCTGAGTCAACATTTTTTTTGAGCCAATATGGCATTCAGAGCATCAATTTCAAGAACTCCCTTCCTTTGAGGCTGATGAGCGGATAATTTATACGCTTTTTGGCATTATTTTTATATAGTTTTTAGTAAGTTTGAGCTACTTTTAGGGATGTTTTCATTAGTTTTTATGTTAAATTCACATTTCTGGACTTTACTATGAGTTTGTGTGTTTTTCTGTGATTTCAGGTAAATTCTGGCTGAAATTGAGGGACTTGAGCAAAACTCTGAAAAAGGCTGACAAAAGGACTGCTGATGCTGTTGGAATCTGACCTCCCTGCACTCGAAATGGATTTGCTGGAGCTACAGAACTCCAATTGGCGCGCTCTCAACGGCGTTGGAAAGTAGACATCCAGGGCTTTCCAGCAATATATTTGGAGATTGACGACGTAACTTGGCGTTGAACGCCAAGTTCATGCTGCTGTCTGGAGTTAAACGCCAGAAAAACGTCATGATCCGGAGTTGAACGCCCAAAACACGTCATAACTCGGAGTTCAACTCCAAGAGAAGCCTCAGCTCGTGGATTGATCAAGCTCAGCCCAAACATACACCAAGTGGGCCCCGGAAGTGGATTTATGCATCAATTACTTACTCATGTAAACCCTAGGAGCTAGTTTATTATAAATAGAACATTTATCCATTGTATTAGACATCTTTTGACCACTTTAAGTCTTTAATCATTCGGTCACTTGATCATGGAGAGGGCTGGCCATTCGGCCATGCCTGAACCTCTTTTTACTTATGTATTTTCAATGGTGGAGTTTCTGCACACCATAGATTAAGGGTGTGGAGCTCTGCTGTACCTCAAGTATTATTGCAATTCCATTGTCTTTTATTCAAATCTCTCTTATTCTTATTCCAAGATATTCATTCGTACTCAAGAACATGATGAATGTGATGATAAGTAACCCTCATTATCATTCTCACTTATGAACGCACGTGATTGACAACCACTTCCGTTCAACATGCAACCGAGCTTGAATGTGTATCTCTTAGATTCCCCAACAGAATCTTCGTGGTATAAGCTAGATAGATGGCGGCATTTACGAGGATCCGGAAAGTCTCACCTTGTCTGTGGTATCTCGAGTAGGATCCTGGGAATCCGGAAAGTCTAACCTTGTCTGTGGTATTCCAAGTAGGATTCCGGTAATGAATGACTGTGACGTGCTTCAAACTTGCAAGTGCTGGGCGTTAGTGACAGACGCAAAAGAATCAAGGGATTCTATTCCAGTAGGCGCAGGAACCAACCAATGATTAGCCGTGCTGTGACAGAGTGCGTGAGCGTAGTTTTCACTGCGAGGATGGGATGTAGCCATCAACCATGGGTGATGCCTCCAGACGATTAGCCGTGCGAGTGACAGCCGCATAGGATCATTTTCCCGAGAGGATTGAAAGTAGCCACCGCTGATGGTGAACCCCTATACACAGCTTGCCATGGAAAGGAGTAAGAAGGATTGAGTTGAAGCAGTGGGAGAGCAGGCGTCCTTGAGCCATACAGTATCTCCATTCGCTTATCTGAAATTCCCACCAATGAATCTGCATGAGTATTCTATCCCTTTTATTATTTATTTTCTTATTTCTATTTTCGAAAACACATAAACCAATTTAATCTGCCTAACTGAGATTTACAAGGTGACCATAGCTTGCTTCATACCAACAATCTCTGCGGGATCGACCCTTACTCACGTAAGGTTTATTACTTGGACGACCCAGTACACTTGCTGGTTAGTTGAACGGAGTTGTGAGCTTCTCTAACAGTGCCTGAAATTCTTTTATCACAATTTCGTCCACCAAGTTTTTGGCGCCGTTGCCGGGGATTGTTCGAGTATGGACAACTAACGGTTCATCTTGTTGCTCAGATTAGGTAATTTTCTTTTCAAAAATCTTTTTCAAAAATTTTTCTTTTATTTTTTGTTTTTTGTTTCCAAAAATGTTTTTCGAAAAAAATTAATAAAAATACAAGAAAATTAGAAAATCATAAAAATCAAAAATATTTTGTGTTTCTTGTTTGAGTCTTGTGTTAATTTTTAAGTTTGGTGTCAATTGCATGCTTTAAAAAATTTTTTTTCTTGCATTTTTCGAAAATCCCATGCATTCATAGTGTTCTTCATGATCTTCAAGTTGTTCTTGACAAGTCTTCTTGTTTGATCTTGATGATTTCTTGTTTTGTGTCTTTTGTTGTTTTTCATGTGCATTTTTGCATTCATATTTTCCATGCATTAAAGATTTTTAAGTTTGGTGTCTTGCATGTTTTCTTTACATCAAAAAAATTTTTCAAAATTATGTTCTTGATGTTCATCATGATCTTCAAAGTGTTCTTGGTGTTCATCTTGACATTCATAGCATTCTTGCATGCATTCATTGTTTTGATCTAAAAATTTCATGCATTGAATATTTTTGTTGTTTTTCTCTTTCATAATTAAAAATTCAAAAAATCAAAAAAAAATATCTTTTCCTTATTTTCCTCCAAATTTTCAAAATTTTGGGTTGACTTGGTCAAAAATTTTTAAAATTAGTTGTTTCTTACAAGTCAAGTCAAAATTTCAATTTTAAAAATCTTATCTTTTCAAAATCTTTTTCAAAAATCATATCTTTTTCATTTTTTTTATAAATTTTGAAAATTTCAAAAATCTTTTTCAAAATATTTTCAAAATCTTTTTCTTATCTTTATCTCAAATTTTCAAAAATTTGCTAACAATTAATGTGATTGGTTCAAAAATTTGAAGTTTGTTACTTTCTTGTTAAGAAAGGTTCAATCTTTAAGTTCTAGAATCTTATCTTGTAGTTTCTTGTTAGTTGAGTCTTTTTAAAAATTAAATCTTTTTCAAAATATCTTTTTATTAAAATTTTTATCTTATCTTTTTATCTTGTATCTTATATTTTTCAAAAATTTTATCTTTTTCAAAATTTGATTTCAAAATATCTTATCTAACTTCTTATCCTCTTATCTTTTTCAAAATTTGATCTCAAATCTTTTTTAATCAACTAACTAACTGTTTATTTGTTTCTTATCTTTTTCAAAACTACCTAACTACTTTTCCCTCTCTAAATTTCGAAAATACCTCCCTCTCTTTTTCAAAAATTCTTTTTGTTTTAAATGTTAATTTTAATTATATTTTGTCTTTGATTTTCGAAAATTACAAACCTCTTTTTCAAAAATTATTTTCGAAATTTCTCCTCTTCTCTTATTCTATTTAATTATTTAATTACTAACACTTCTCTTCACCTCTCTTCATCCAAAAATCCGAATCCTTCCTTCTTCTTTCTTATACCCCTTTCTTCTTCTACTAACATAAGGGAATCTCTATACTGTGACATAGAGGATTCCTCTTTCTTTTCTTGTTTTCTTCTCTTTCATATGAGCAGGAACAGGGAAAAGGGCACTCTTGTGGAAATTGATCCAGAACCTGAAAGGACTCTGAAGAGAAAATTAAGAGAAGCTAAATTACAACAATCCAGAAATAACCTTTCAGAAATTTTCGAACAAGAGAAGGAGATGGCAGCCGAAAATAATAATAATAACAATGCAAGGAGAATGCTTGGTGACTTCACAAAGCCAACATCCAAGTTTGATGGAAGAAGCATCTCTATTCCTGCCATTGGGGCCAATAACTTTGAGCTTAAGCCTCAACTAGTTGCTTTAATGCAACAAAACTGCAAGTTTTATGGACTTCCATCTGAAGATCCCTATCAGTTCTTAACTGAGTTCTTGCAGATCAGTGAGACTGTAAAGACGAATGGAGTTAATCCTGAAGTCTACAGACTCATGCTTTTCCCTTTTGCTGTAAGAGACAGAGCTAGAATATGGTTGGATTCACAACCTAAGGATAGCCTGGACTCCTGGGATAAGCTGGTCACTGCCTTCCTGGATAAATTCTTTCCTCCTCAAAAGCTGAGCAAGCTGAGAGTGGATGTTCAAACCTTCAAACAAAAAGATGGTGAATCCCTCTATGAAGCTTGGGAAAGATACAAGCAGCTGACCAAAAGATGTCCATCTGACATGTTTTCAGAATGGACCCTATTAGATATATTCTATTATGGTCTCTCTGAATTTTCGAAAATGTCATTGGACCATTCTGCAGGTGGATCTATTCACCTGAAGAAAACGCCTGAAGAGGCTCAAGAACTCATTGACATGGTTGCAAACAACCAATTCATGTATACCTCTGAGAGGAATTCCGTGAATAATGGGATACCTTAGAAGAAAGGAGTTCTTGAAATTGATGCTCTGAATGCCATATTGGCTCAGAACAGAGTGTTGACTCAATAGGTCAACATGATCTCTCAAAATCTGAATGGATTGCAAAATGCATCCAACAGTACTAGAGAGGCAGCTTCTGAAGAAGCTTATGATCCTGAAAACCCTGCCATGGCAGAGGTTAATTACATGGGTGAACCATATGGAAATACCTATAACCCATCATGGAGAAATCACCCAAATTTCTCTTGGAAGGATCAACAAAAGCCTCAACAAGGCTTTAACAATGGTGGACGCAATAGGCTGAGCAATAGTAAGCCATATCCATCATCTTCTCAGCAACAGACAGAGAATTCCGAACAAAACACTTCCAATTTAGCCAATATAGTCTCTGATCTGTCAAAGGCCACTTTCAGTTTCATGAACGAAACAAGATCCTCCATCAGAAATCTGGAGGCACAAGTGGGCCAGCTGAGTAAGAAAGTCATTGAAACTCCTCCCAGTATTCTCCCAAGCAATACAGAAGAAAATCCAAAAGGAGAGTGCAAGGCCATTGATTTAGTCAAAGTGGCCGAATGCACTAGGGAGGAGGAGGACAAAAATCCTAGTGAGGAAGACCTCCTGGGACGTCCTTCAAACAAGAAGGAGTTTTCTATCAAGGATCCAGAGGAATCTGAGGCTCATATAGAGACCATAGAGATTCCATTAAATCTCCTTCTGCCATTCATGAGCTCTGAAGACTATTCTTCCTCTGAAGAGGATGAAGATGTGACTGGAGAGCAAGTTGCTCAATACTTAGGAGCTATCATGAAGCTGAATGCCAAGTTGTTTGGTAATGAGACTTGGGAAAGTGAACCTCCCTTACTCATTAGTGAACTAGATACTTGGATTCAGAAAACTCTACCTCAAAAGAAACAAGATCCTGGCAAGTTCTTAATACCTTGCACCATTGGCACCATGAGCTTTGAAAAAGCTCTATGTGATCTGGGGTCAGGGATAAATCTTATGCCACTCTCTGTAATGGAGAAGCTGGGGATCATTGAGGTACAACCTGCCTTGTTCTCATTACAATTGGCAGACAAGTCCATGAGACAAGCTTATGGAATAGTAGAGGACATGCTAGTAAAGGTTGAAGGCCTTTACATCCCTGCTGATTTCATAATCCTAGACACTAGGAAGGAAGATGATGAATGCATCATCCTGGAAAGACCTTTCCTAGCCACAGCAGGAGCTGTGATAGATGTCAACAGAGGGGAGTTAGTCCTTCAATTGAATGGGGACTACCTTGTGTTTAAGGCACATGGCCATCCCTCTGTGACAAAAGAGAGTAAGCAGGAAGAGCTTCTCTCAGTTCAGAGTCAAGAAGAGCTCACACAGTCAAACTCTAAGTTTGGTGTTGTGAGGCTACAACCAAACTCTAAGTTTGGTGTTCAGACCCCATATCCAAACTCTAAGTTTGGTGTTGGGACTACACTAACATTGACCTGATCACCTTGTGGCTCCATGAGAGCCACTGTCAAGCTATTGACATTAAAGAAGCGCTTGTTGGGAGGCAACCCAATTTTATTTATCTAATTTTATTTTATTTTGTTTCTTTGTTATTTTTGTGTTTAATTAGGTACATGATCATGAGGAGTCACGAAAAAATCAAAAAAATTAAAAACAGAGTCAAAAAACAGAAGAAAAAAATTTTCACCCTGGAGGTAGCGCAGACTGGCGTTCAACGCCAGTAAGATGCATCTGGCTGGCGTTCAACGCCAGAACAGAGCACCATTCTGGCACTGAACGCCAGAAACAAGCAACATCCTGGCGCTGAACGCCAGGAATGTGCCTAGAGGAGACAAGCTGGCGTTAAACGCCAGCAACAAGCATGAAACTGGCGTTCAACGCCAGAAACATGCATTACATGGGCGTTGAACGCCCAGAACGTGCACCAATGGGCGTTTGAACGCCAGAATGATGCACGAAGGCAATTTACATGCCTATATGGTGATGGAATGGTATTTCTTTCCACCTCAGGATCTGTGGACCCCACAGGATCCCCACCTCAGGATCTGTGGACCCCACAGGATCCCCACCTCAGGATCTGTGGACCCCACAGGATCTCCACCTACCATATTCCCACCTTTCTTTTAATCCTAATCACACTCTCCTAATCCAAATCTCATTTCACTCTTTCCCATGTCACACTTCCCAAACGCCTTCACCAATCACTTCAATTCCTCTTCCCAATTACCCCATTCACCATTCACATCAACCCACTCTTCCCCATAAATCCCACCTACCTTCATAAAATTCAAATTCACTTTCCCACCCATTCCCACCCAAAATGGCCGAATACCCACCCTCCCTCTCCCTATAAATACCCTCCCCTTCTACTTCATTTTTCACACAACACAACCCCTTCTTCTCCCACATAGCCGAACCTCCTTCTCCCCCTTTCTCCCATATTCTCTTCTTCTTCTTCTACTCTTCTTTTCTTTATTGCTCGAGGGCGAGCAAAATTTTAAGTTTGGTGTGGTAAAAGCATAAGCTTTTTGTTTTTTCATTACCATCAATGGCACCTAAGGCCGGAGTATCCTCTAGAAAAGGGAAAGGGAAGACAAAAGCTTCCACCTCCAAGTCATGGGAGAAGGAGAGATTCATCTCCAAGAGCCATCAAGACCGCTTCTATGATGTTGTGGCAAAGAAGAAGGTGATCCCCGAGGTCCCTTTCAAGCTCAAAAAGAATGAGTATCCGGAAATCCGACATGAAATCCAAAGAAGAGGTTGGGAAGTCCTAGCCAACCCCATGCAACAAGTCGGAATATTGATGGTTCAAGAGTTCTATGCCAATGCATGGATCACTAGGAACCATGATCAAAGTATGAACCCGAATCCAAAAAACTATATCACAATGGTTCGGGGGAAATACTTAGATTTTAGTCCGGAAAATGTAAGGTTGGCGTTTCACTTGCCTATGATGCAAAGAGATGAACGCCCCTACACTAGAAGGGTCAACTTTAATCAAAGGTTGAACCAAGTCCTTATGGACATATGTGTGGAAGGAGCTCAGTGGAGAATAGACTCCAAGGGCAAGCCAGTTCAACTAAGAAGACTGGATCTCAAGCCTGTGGCTAGAGGATGGTTGGAATTCATCCAAAGATCCATCATTCCTACTAGCAACCGATCTGAAGTTACTGTGGATCGGGCCATCATGATCCATAGCATCATGATTGGAGAGGAAGTAGAAGTTCATGAGGTCATCTCCAATGAACTCTACAAAATAGCCGATAAGTCCTCCACCATGGCAAGGCTAGCTTTTCCTCACCTTATATGCCATCTATGTTACTCAGCTGGAGTCATCATAGAAGGAGATACCCCCATTGAAGAAGACAAGCCCATCACCAAGAAAAGGATGGAGCAAGCAAGAGAAGCTCCTCACGGCCCTCAAGAAGTGCATGAGGAAGCTCATCATCAACAAATTCCTGAGATGCCTCAAGGAATGCACTTTCCTCCCAACAACTATTGGGAGCAACTCAATACCTCCTTAGAAGATTTGAGCCATAATGTTGAACAATTAAGGGTGGAACATCATGAGCACTCCATCATTCTCCAAGAAATAAGAGAAGACCAAAGAGCAATGAGGGAGGAGCAACAAAGGCAAGGAAGGGACATAGAAGAGCTGAAGAACATCATTGGTCCTTCAAGAAGAAGACGCCACTAAAGGTGGATTCATTCCTTGTTCTTTATTTATTTCTGTTTTTGGTTTTTAAATGTTGTGTTTATCTATGTTTTGTGTCTTTATTTCATGATCATTAGTATGTAACCATGCCTTAAAGCTATGAATAAAATCCATTAATCCTTCACCTCTCTTAAATGAAAAATGTTTTAATTCAAAAGAACAAGAAGTACATGAATTTCGAAAATAGCTCTTGAATTTAATTTAATTATATTGATGTGGTGACATATACTTTTTGTTTTCTGAATGAATGCTTGAACAGTGCATATTTTTGATATTGTTGTTTATGAGTGTTAAAATTGTTGGCTCTTGAAAGAATGATGAACAAAGAGAAATGTTATTGGTAATCTGAAAAATCATGAATTGATTCTTGAAGCAAGAAAAAGCAGTGAAAAAGAAGAAGCATTCGAAAAAAAAAAAGAGAATATAGAAAAAGAAGGAGCAATAGAAAAAGCCAATAGCCCTTAAAACCAAAAGGCAAGGGTAAAAAGGATCCAAGGCTTTGAGCATCAATGGATAGGAGGGCCCAAGGAAATAAAATCCAGGCCTAAGCGGCTAAATCAAGCTGTCCCTAACCATGTGCTTGTGTCATGAAGGTTGATGAGCGGATAATTTGTACGCTTTTTGGCATTGTTTTTAGTATGTTTTTAGTATGATCTAGTTAGTTTTTAGTATATTTTTATTAGTTTTTAGTTAAAATTCACTTTTCTGGACTTTACTATGAGTTTGTGTGTTTTTCTGTGATTTCAGGTATTTTCTGGCTGAAATTGAGGGACCTGAGCAAAAATCTGATTCAGAGACCAAAAAGGACTGCAGATGCTGTTGGATTCTGACCTCCCTGCACTCGAAGTGGATTTTCTGGAGCTACAAAAGCCCAATTGGCGCGCTCTCAACGGCATTGGAAAGTAGACATCCTGGGCTAACCAGCAATATATGATAGTTCATACTTTTCCCAAGATTTGATGGCCCAAACCGGCGTTCAAAGTCACCTTCAAGATTTCCAGCGTTAAACGCCGGAACTGGCACCCAAAGGGGAGTTAAACGCCCAAACTGGCATAAAAGCTGGCGTTTAACTCCAAGAAGAGTCTCTACACGAAAATGCTTCATTGCTCAGCCCAAGCACACACCAAGTGGGCCTGGAAGTGGATTTTTATGTCATTTACTCATTTCTGTAAACCTTAGGCTACTAGTTCTCTATAAGTAGGACCTTTTACTATTGTATTTGGAGACTTTGGTAGCTATCTTCATTCTATGATATCTTAGATCACTGGGAGGCTTGCCTCACGGCCATGCCTAGACCTTGTTCTTATGTATTTTCAACGGTGGAGCTTCTACACACCATAGATTAAGGTGTGGAGCTCTGCTGTACCTCGAGTATTAATGCAATTACTATTGTTCTTCCATTCAGTTCCGCTTGTTCTTGTTCTAAGATATCACTTGTTCTTCAACTTGATGAATGTGATGATCCGTGACACTCATCATCATTCTCACTTATGAATGTGTGACTGACAACCACCTCCGTTCTACCTTCGATTGAGTGAATATCTCTTGGATTCCTGATTGCATGATGCATGGTTGATCGCCTGACAACCGAGTGCTCGTCTGACAAACGAGCCAGCCATTCCGTGAGATCAGAGTCTTTGTGGTATAGGCGAGAACTGATGGCGGCATTCAAGAGAATCCGGAAGGTCTAACCTTGTCTGTGGTATTCTGAGTAGGATTCAATGATTGAATGACTGTGACGTGCTTCAAACTCCTAGCAGGCGGGGCGTTAGTGACAGACGCAAAAGAATCGATGGATTCTATTCCGGCCTGACCGAGAACCGACAGATGATTACCCATGCTGTGACAGAGCATAGGCAGCGTTTTCACTGAAAGGATGGGAGGTAGCCATTGACAACGGTGAAACCCTACATAAGCTTGCCATGGAAAGGAGTAAGAAGGATTGGATGAAGACAGTAGGAAAGCAGAGAGACGGAAGGGAAGGCATCTTCATGCGCTTATCTGAAGTTCCTACCAATGAATTACATAAGTACCTCTATCTTTATCTTTATGTTTATTTTCGTTCATCATCATATCCATTTGAGTTTGCCTGACTAAGATTTACAAGATGACCATAGCTTGCTTCATACTAACAATCTCCGTGGGATCGACCCTTACTCGCGTAAGGTTTATTACTTGGATGACCCAGTGCACTTGCTGGTTAGTTGTGCGAAGTTGTGTAATGCCATGGTATTGAACACCAAGTTTTTGGGGTTCATGACCGGGGATTATGAGAGTTGTGAAAAGTATTGTTCACAATTTCGCGCACCAAGTTTTTGGCGCCGTTGCCGGGGATTGTTCAGTTTGGACAACTTACGGTTCATCTTGTTGCTTAGATTAGGTATTTTTTTTTTCTTCAGAGTTCTTAAGAATGAATTCTAGTGTTTCAAGGTGATGCTCTTATCATCACCAAAGCTGATTGATCTTCATCAATTTAGCTCTTGAATGCAATGTTCTGCTGAAGCTTGGCTGACCATGTCTAATTCCTTTAGACTGAAGCTTTAGACTAACATTGCATGATTCCTGGAATTCTCATTAAGAATTTTGATACCTTTTTCCACTTTATTTTCGAAAAAAAAAATTTACAAAATCATAAAATCCAAAACTTTCTTGTTTGAGTCTAGTGTCTCATCTTAAGTCTAGTGTCAATTGCATGCATTCATTCATGTGTATTAAGGATTCTCAAGTAATTCTTGATAATTTTCGTGCTTTGATCTTTGAATTCTCTTGACTTGAGTGTTTGTGTGTCTCATATGCATTTTCATTCTATTAGTGTCAGTAGTATACAAACTGCTAAGTTTGGTGTCTTGCATGCATTGTTATTTGATTCTTGTTGCATTTTGATTTGTTCTTATTAGTAAAAATCCAAAAATATTTTTAATTTGTGTCTTCTCAAGTCAATGATACAGAGAATTGAAGATTCAGAACATACAGCAGAGGAATTATACAGAAAAAGCTGGGCGTTCAAAACGCCCAGTGAAGAAGGACAGACTGGCGTTTAAACGCCAGCCAGGGTACCTGGTTGGGCGTTTAACGCCCAAAAAGGTATAGTTTTGGGCGTTAAACGCCAGAATGTGCACCATTCTGGGCGTTTAACGCCAGGATAGCACAAGGGGGAAGATTTTGTTTTCAAATCAATTTTTTTAAGGTTTCCAAAATCTTTTTAAAATCAAATCTTTTTCAAATCAATTTTTCAATCAAATCTTTTTCAAAATCAATTTCTTTCCATTTTTAAAAATACTTGCTATCAATTAATGATTTGATTCAACATTTCAAGTATGTTGCCTTTTCTGTTGAGGAAGGTTTAATGTTTGAATCATATCTTTTCTGGTTAGCCAAGTTTTTAATTTTCAAAATCAAATCTTTTTTAAAATGTTTTTCAAATCATATCTTCTCAATCACATTTTTTTTAAAAACTAATCATATCTTCTTAACCACATCTTTTTCAAAATAGTTTTCAATCAAATCTTTTTGATTTCTAATTTCAAAATCTTTTTCAAAAATCACTTGATTTCTTTTCCACTTTCATTTTCGAAAATCAAGTAATGTTTTTCAAAAATGTTTTCAAAATTTTTACTTAATTTTCGAAAATTACTTCCCTTCTTCTCACATCCTTCTATTTATGGACTAACACTATTTCTTAATGCAAAATTCGAACTCCATCTCCTTTGATAAGTTCGAATTTTCTACTTCTGTCTTCTACTCTTCTTTTCCTCTGACACTTCAAGGAATCTCTATACTGTGACATAGAGGATTCCACATTTCTTGTTCTCTTCTCTCTCATATGAGCAGGAACAAAGACAAAGGCATTCTTGTTGAGGCTGATCCTGAACCTGAAAGGACCTTGAAGAGAAAGCTAAGAGAAGCCAAAGCACAACTCCCTTTAGAGGACCTGACCGAATTCTTCAAAGGAGAAGAACACATGGCAGCCGAAAACAACAATGCCAACAATGCAAGGAAGGTGCTGGGTGACTTTACTGCACCTACTCCCGATTTTTATGGGAGAAGCATCTCTATCCCTGCCATTGGAGCAAACAACTTTGAGCTTAAGCCTCAATTAGTTTCTCTAATGCAACAGAATTGCAAGTTCCATGGACTTCCACTGGAAGATCCTCATTAGTTTTTAGCTGAATTCTTGCAAATATGTGACACAGTCAAGACTAATGGGGTTGACCCTGAGGTCTACAGACTTATGCTATTCCCTTTTGCTGTAAGAGACAGAGCTAGGACATGGTTGGACTCACAACCTAAAGAAAGCCTGGACTCTTGGGAAAAGCTAGTCAATGCCTTCTTGGCAAAGTTCTTTCCACCTCAAAAATTGAGTAAGCTTAGAGTGGAAGTCCAAACCTTCAGACAGAAGGAAAGAGAATCCCTCTATGAAGCTTGGGAAAGATACAACAATTAATCAGAAAGTGCCCCTCTGACATGCTTTCTGAATGGAGCATCATAGGTATTTTCTATGATGGTCTCTCTGAACTATCCAAGATGTCTTTGGATAGCTCTGCAGGAGGATCTCTTCATCTGAAGAAGACGCCTACTGAAGCTCAAGAACTGATTGAAATGGTTGCAAATAACCAATTCATGTACACTTCTGAAAGGAATCCTGTGAACAATGGGACTAGTCAGAAGAAAGGAGTTCTTGAGATTGACACTCTGAATGCCATATTGGCTCAGAACAAAATATTGACTCAACAAGTCAATATGATTTCTCAAAGTCTGTCTGGAATGCAAAATGCACCAAGCAGTACTAAGGAGGCTTCATCTGAGGAAGAAGCCTATGATCCTGAGAATCCTTCAATGGAAGAGGTGAATTATATGGGAGAACCCTATGGAAACACCTATAATCCTTCATGGAGGAATCATCCAAATTTCTCATGGAAGGATCAACAGAGACCTCAACAAGGTTTCAATAACAATAATGGTGGAAGAAACAGGTTTAGCAATAGCAAGCCTTTTCCATCATCTTCACAGCAACAGACAGAGAGTTCTAAGCAAAATACCTCTGACTTAGCAACCATGGTCTCTGATATAATCAAAACCACTCAAAGTTTCATGACTGAAACAAGGTCCTCCATTAGAAATTTGGAAGGACAAGTGGGTCAGCTGAGCAAGAAAATTACTGAACTCCCTCCTAGTACTCTTCCAAGCAATACAGAAGAAAATCCAAAAGGAGAGTGCAAGGCCATCAACATGGCCGAATTTTGGGAGAAAGAAGAGGCAGTGAACGCCACTGAGGAAGGCCTCACTGGGCGTCCACTGGCCTCCAATGAGTTCCCTAATGAGGAACCATGGGAATCTGAGGCTCAAACTGAAACCATAGAGATTCCATTGGACTTACTTCTGCCATTCATGAGCTCTGATAAGTATTCTTCCTCTGAAGAGGATGAGTATGTCACTGAAGAGCAAGTTGCTAAATACCTTGGAGCAATCATGAAGCTAAATGACAAGTTATTTGGAAATGAGACTTGGGAGGATGAAGCTCCTTTGCTCACCAAAGAACTGGATAACTTGTCTAGGCAGAAACTGCCTCAAAAGAGACAGGATCCTGGGAAGTTTTCAATACCTTGTACCATAGGCACCATGACCTTCAAGAAGGCCTTGTGTGACTTAGGGTCAAGTGTAAACCTCATGCCTCTCTCTGTAATGGAGAAGTTAGGGATCTCTGAGGTACAAGCTGCAAAAATCTCACTAGAGATGGCAGACAACTCAAGAAAACAAGCCCATGGACTTGTAGAGGATGTTCTGGTTAAAGTTGAAGACCATTACATCCCTACTGATTTCATAGTCCTAGAGACTGGGAAGTGCATGGATGAGTCCATCATCCTTGGCAGGCCCTTCCTAGCCACTGCAAAGGTTGTGATTGATGTTGATAGAGGAGAGTTGATCATTCAAGTGAATGAAGAATCCTTGGTGTTTAAGGCCCAAGGATATCCCTCTGTCATTATGGAGAGGAAGCATGAAGAGCTTCTCTCAAAACAGAGCCCCCACAGTCAAACTCTAAGTTTGGTGTTGGGAGGCCACAACCAAACTCTAAGTTTGGTGTTGAACCCCCACATTCAAACTCTAAGTTTGGTGTTGGGAGGTTCCAACATTGCTCTGAGTATTTCTGAGGCTCCATGAGAGCCCACTGTCAAGCTACTGACATTAAAGAAGCGCTTGTTGGGAGGCAACCCAATGTTATATTTTTATCTATTTTATTTTGTTATTTTCTTTTTTTTGTAGGTTGATGATCATGAGAAGTCACAAAATCAATGAAAAAAGCAAAAATAGAATGAAAAACAGGAAGAAAAACAGCACACCCTGGAGGACGCACCTACTGGCGTTTAAACGCCAGTGAGGTTAGCTGTTGGGCGTTTAACGCCCAGTCTGGCACCATTCTGGGCGTTTAACGCCAGAAAGGGGCACCAGACTGGCGTTAAACGCCAGAAATGGGCACCAGCCCGGCATTTAACGCCAGAAATGGCACAAAACGTGATTTTGCTTGCCATTTGGTGCAGGGATGACTTTTCCTTGACACCTCAGGATCTGTGGACCCCACAGGATCCCCACCTACCCTACCACTCTCTCTCTTCTTCACCCATTCACCAATCACCTCAACACCTCTTCCCCAAAAACCCTTCACCTATCAAATCCCATCTTTCTCTTCACCACTCACATCCATCCTTCATAAAACCCCACCTACCTCACCATTCAAATTCAAACCACTTTCCCACCCAAACCCACCCTCAAATGGCCGAACCTACCCTTCCCCCTCTCCTATATAAACCCTCCTTCACTCCTTCATTTTCACACACCTTAAACACCTTTTCTCTCCCCTTTGGCCGAATACAAAGCCATTGCCTTTCTCCTCATTTCTTCTTCTTCTACTCTCTTCCTTCTTCTTTTGCTCGAGGACGAGCAAACATTTTAAGTTTGGTGTGGTAAAAGCATTGCTTTTTGTTTTTTCATAACCATTTATGGCATCCAAGGCCGGAGAAACCTCTAGAAAGAGGAAAGGGAAGGCAAAAGCTTCCACCTCCGAGTCATGGGAGATGGAAAGATTCATCTCAAGGATGCATCAAGACCACTTCTATGAAGTTGTGGCCTTGAAGAAGGTGATCCCCGAGGTCCCTTTTTCACTCAAAAAGAGTGAATATCCGGAGATCCGACATGAGATCCGAAGAAGAGGTTGGGAAGTTCTTACCAACCCCATTCAACAAGTCGGAATCTTGATGGTTCAAGAGTTCTATGCCAATGCATGGATCACCAAGAACCATGACCAAAGTGTGAACCCGAATCCAAAGAATTATCTTACTATGGTTCGGGGGAAATACTTGGATTTTAGTCCGGAAAGTGTAAGGTTGGCATTCAATTTGCCCATGATGCAAGGAGATGAACATCCTTACACTAGAAGGGTCAACTTTGATCAAAGGTTGGACCAAGTCCTCACAATCATATGTGAAGAGGGCGCCCAATGGAAGAGAGATTCAAGAGGGAAGCCGGTTCAATTAAGAAGGCATGACCTCAAACCCGTGGCTAGAGGATGGTTGGAGTTTATCCAACGCTCAATCATTCCCACTAGCAACCGGTCCGAAGTTACCATAGACCGGGCTATCATGATCCATAGCATCATGATTGGAGAAGAAATAGAGGTTCATGAGGTTATAGCCCAAGAACTCTATAAGGTGGCGGACAAGTCCTCTACCTTGGCAAGGTTAGCCTTTCCTCATCTCATTTGTCACCTCTGTTATTCAGTTGGAGTTGACATAGAGGGAGACATCCCCATTGATGAGGACAAGCCCATCACTAAGAAAAGGATGGAGCACACAAGAGACCCCACTCATCATGAGATCCCTGAGATTCCTCAAGGGATGCACTTTCCTCCACAAAACTATTGGGAGCAACTAAACACCTCCCTAGGAGAATTGAGTTCCAACATGGGACAACTAAGGGTGGAGCATCAAGAACACTCCATCATCCTCCATGAAATTAGAGAAGATCAAAGAATCATGATGGAGGAGCAACAAAGACAAGGAAGAGACATTGAGGAGCTCAAGCACTCCATAGGATCTTCAAGAGGAAGAAAGAGCCGCCATCACTAAGGTGGACCCGTTCCTTGATTTCCTTGTTCTTTATTCTTCTGTTTTTCGAATTCTAGTGCTTATGTTTATCTATGTTTGTGTCTTGTGATCATTAGTGTCTTAGTGTCTATGCCTAAAAGTTATGAATGTCCTATGAATCCATCACCTTTCTTGAATAAAAAAACGTGCTTAATTGAAAAAGGAAGAATTGCATGAATTTTGAATTTTATAACAGTTTAATTATTTTGATGTGGTGGCAATATTTTTGTTTTCTGAATGTATGCTTAAACAGTGCATATGTATCTTGAATTTGTGGTTCATGAATGTTGGCTCTTGAAAGAATGATGAAAAAGGAGACATGTTACTGAGGATCTGAAAAATCATAAAAATGATTCTTGAAGCAAGAAAAAGCAATGAAAAAAAATTCGAAAAAAAATTCGAAAAAAAAAGAAAAGAGAAAAAGAAAAAGAGAAATAAAGTTGTGATCCAAGGCAATAAGAGTGTGCTTAAGAACCCTGGACACCTCTAGTTGGGGACTCTAGCAAAGCTGAGTCACAATCTGAAAAGGTTCACCCAATTATGTGTCTGTGGCATGTATGTATCCGGTGGTAATACTGGAAGACAGAGTGCTTTGGGCCACAGCCAAGACTCAATAAGTAGCTATGTTCAAGAATCATCATACTTTACTAGGAGAATCATTAACACTATCTGGATTCTAAGTTCCTAAAGAAGCCAATCATTCTGAATTTCAAAGGATAGAGTGAGATGCCAAAACTATTCAGAGGCAAAAAGCTAAAAGCCCCGCTCATCTAATTGATACTGATCTTCATAGATGTTTTTGGAATTCATTGCATATTCTCTTCTTTTTATCTTATTTGATTTTTAGTTGCTTGAGGACAAGCAACAATTTAAGTTTGGTGTTGTGATGAGCGGATAATTTGTACGCTTTTTGGCATTGTTTTTAGTATGTTTTTAGTATGATCTAGTTAGTTTTTAGTATATTTTTATTAGTTTTTAGTTAAAATTCACTTTTCTAGACTTTACTATGAGTTTGTGTGTTTTTCTGTGATTTCAGGTATTTTCTGGCTGAAATTGAGGGACCTGAGCAAAAATCTGATTCAGAGACCAAAAAGGACTGCAGATGCTGTTGGATTCTGACCTCCCTGCACTCGAAGTGGATTTTCTGGAGCTACAGAAGCCCAATTGGCGCGCTCTCAACGGCGTTGGAAAGTAGACATCCTGGGCTTTCCAGAAATATATAATAGTCCATACTTTGCCCAAGATTTGATGGCCCAAACCGGCGTTCAAAGTCACCTTCAGGATTTCCAGCGTTAAACGCCGGAACTGGCACCCAAATGGGAGTTAAACGCCCAAACTGGCATAAAAGCTGGCGTTTAACTCCAAGAAGAGTCTCTACACGAAAATGCTTCATTGCTCAGCCCAAGCACACACCAAGTGGGCCTGGAAGTGGATTTTTATGTCATTTACTCATTTCTGTAAACCTTAGGCTACTAGTTCTCTATAAGTAGGACCTTTTACTATTGTATTTGGAGACTTTGGTAGCTATCTTCATTCTATGCTATCTTAGATCACTGGGAGGCTGGCCTCACGGCCATGCCTAGACCTTGTTCTTATGTATTTTCAACGGTGGAGCTTCTACACACCATAGATTAAGGTGTGGAGCTCTGCTGTACCTCGAGTATTAATGCAATTACTATTGTTCTTCCATTCAATTCCGCTTGTTCTTGTTCTAAGATATCACTTGTTCTTCAACTTGATGAATGTGATGATTCGTGACACTCATCATCATTCTCACTTATGAACGTGTGACTGACAACCACCTCCGTTCTACCTTCGATTGAGTGAATATCTCTTGGATTCTTGATTGCACGATGCATGGTTGATCGCCTGACAACCGAGTGCTCGTCTGACAAACGAGCCAGCCATTCCGTGAGATCAGAGTCTTTGTGGTATAGGCGAGAACTGATGGCGGCATTCAAGAGAATCCGGAAGGTCTAACCTTGTCTGTGGTATTCTGAGTAGGATTCAATGATTGAATGACTGTGACGTGCTTCAAACTCCTAGCAGGCGGGGCGTTAGTGACAGACGCAAAAGAATCGATGGATTCTATTCCGGCCTGACCGAGAACCGACAGATGATTACCCATGCTGTGACAGAGCATAGGCAGCGTTTTCACTGAGAGGATGGGAGGTAGCCATTGACAACGGTGAAACCCTACATAAGCTTGCCATGGAAAGGAGTAAGAAGGATTGGATGAAGACAGTAGGAAAGCAGAGAGACGGAAGGGAAGGCATCTTCATGCGCTTATCTGAAGTTCCTACCAATGAATTACATAAGTACCTCTATCTTTATCTTTATGTTTATTTTCGTTCATCATCATATCCATTTGAGTTTGCCTGACTAAGATTTACAAGATGACCATAGCTTGCTTCATACTAACAATCTCCGTGGGATCGACCCTTACTCGCGTAAGGTTTATTACTTGGATGACCCAGTGCACTTGCTGGTTAGTTGTGCAAAGTTGTGTAATGCCATGGTATTGAACACCAAGTTTTTGGGGTTCATGACCGGGGATTATGAGAGTTGTGAAAAGTATTGTTCACAATTTCGCGCACCAAAGGTCCAAGTGAAAAGCTTGAGACTACGTGGTTAAAGTCGTGATCCAAGGCAAAAGAGTGTGCTTAAGAGCTCTGGACACCACTAACTGGGGACTCTAGCAAAGCTGAGTCACAATCTGAAAAGGTTCACCCAGTTATGTGTCTGTGGCATTTGTGTATCCGGTGGTAATACTGGAAAACAAAGTGCTTAGGGCCACGGCCAAGACTCATAAGTAGCTGTGTTCAAGAATCAACATGCTTAACTAGGAAAGTCAATAACACTATCCGAAATTCTAAGTTCCCAGAGAAGCCAATCACTCTGAACCTCAAAGGAAAAAGTGAGATGCCAAAACTGTTCAGAAGCAAAAAGCTACAAGTCCCGCTCATCTAATTAAATTAATATTCATTGATATTCTGAGATTTATAGTATATTCTCTTCGTTTATCCTATTTGATTTTTAGTTGCATGGGGACAAGCAACAATTTAAGTTTGGTGTTGTGATGAGCGGATAATTTATACGCTTTTTGGCATTGTTTTTATATAGTTTTTAGTAAGTTTGAGCTACTTTTAGGGATGTTTTCATTAGTTTTTATGTTAAATTCACATTTCTGGACTTTACTATGAGTTTGTGTGTTTTTCTGTGATTTCAGGTAAATTCTGGCTGAAATTGAGGGACTTGAGCAAAACTCTGAAAAAGGCTGACAAAAGGACTGCTGATGCTGTTGGAATCTGACCTCCCTGCACTCGAAATGGATTTTCAAGAGCTACAGAACTCCAATTGGCGCGCTCTCAACGGCGTTGGAAAGTAGACATCCAGGGCTTTCCAGCAATATATAATAGTCCATACTTTATTTGGAGATTGACGACGTAACTTGGCGTTGAACGCCAAGTTCATGCTGCTGTCTGGAGTTAAACGCCAGAAAAACGTCATGATCCGGAGTTGAACGCCCAAAACACGTCATAACTTGGAGTTCAACTCCAAGAGAAGCCTCAGCTCGTGGATTGATCAAGCTCAGCCCAAACATACACCAAGTGGGCCCCGGAAGTGGATTTATGCATCAATTACTTACTCATGTAAACCCTAGGAGCTAGTTTATTATAAATAGAACATTTATCCATTGTATTAGACATCTTTTGACCACTTTAAGTCTTTAATCATTCGGTCACTTGATCATGGAGAGGGCTGGCCATTCGGCCATGCCTAAACCTCTTTTTACTTATGTATTTTCAACGGTGGAGTTTCTGCACACCATAGATTAAAGGTGTGGAGCTCTGCTGTACCTCAAGTATTATTGCAATTCCATTGTCTTTTATTCAAATCTCTCTTATTCTTATTCCAAGATATTCATTCGTACCCAAGAACATGATGAATGTGATGATAAGTAACCCTCATTATCATTCTCACTTATGAACGCACGTGATTGACAACCACTTCCGTTCTACATGCAACCGAGCTTGAATGTGTATCTCTTAGATTCCCCAACAGAATCTTCGTGGTATAAGCTAGATAGATGGCGGCATTTACGAGGATCCGAAAAGTCTCACCTTGTCTGTGGTATTCCGAGTAGGATCCTGGGAATCCAGAAAGTCTAACCTTGTCTGTGGTATTCCAAGTAGGATTCCGGTAATGAATGACTGTGACGTGCTTCAAACTTGCAAGTGCTGGGCGTTAGTGACAGACGCAAAAGAATCAAGGGATTCTATTCCAGTAGGCGCAGGAACCAACCAGTGATTAGCCGTGCTGTGACAGAGTGCGTGAGCGTAGTTTTCACTGCGAGGATGGGATGTAGCCATCAACCATGGGTGATGCCTCCAGACGATTAGCCGTGCGAGTGACAGCCGCATAGGATCATTTTCCCGAGAGGATTGAAAGTAGCCACCGCTGATGGTGAACCCCTATACACAGCTTGCCATGGAAAGGAGTAAGAAGGATTGAGTTGAAGCAGTGGGAGAGCAGGCGTCCTTGAGCCATACAGTATCTCCATTCGCTTATCTGAAATTCCCACCAATGAATCTGCATGAGTATTCTATCCCTTTTATTATTTATTTTCTTATTTCTATTTTCGAAAACACATAAACCAATTTAATCTGCCTAACTGAGATTTACAAGGTGACCATAGCTTGCTTCATACCAACAATCTCTGTGGGATCGACCCTTACTCACGTAAGGTTTATTACTTGGACGACCCAGTACACTTGCTGGTTAGTTGAACGGAGTTGTGAGCTTCTCTAACAGTGCCTGAAATTCTTTTATCACAATTTCGTCCACCAGAGGCGTCCCATTATTCACGAAATTTCTCTCAGAAATATACATGAACTGGTTATTTGCAACCATGTCGATGAGTTCTTGAGCTTCTACAGGCATTTTCTTTAGGTGAATGGATCCACCTGGAGAATGGTCCAGTGACATCTTAGAGAATTCAGATAGACCATAATAGAATATATCCAAAATGGTCCATTCAGAAAGCATGTCAGAAGGACACCTTTTGGTCATCTGCTTGTATCTTTCCCAAGCTTCATAGAGGGATTCACCATCTTTTTGTTTGAAGGTCTGAACATCCACTCTAAGCTTGCTCAACTTTTGAGGAGGAAAGAACTTAGCCAAGAAGGCCGCAACCAGCTTATCCCAAGAATCCAAGCTATCTTTAGGCTGTGAGTCCAACCATGTTCTAGCTCTGTCTCTTACAGCAAAAGGGAAAAGCATGAGCCTGTAGACTTCAGGATCTACTCCATTAGTCTTAACAGTCTCACAGATCTGCAATAATTCAGTTAAAAACTGGTAGGGATCTTCTGATGGAAGTCCATAGAACTTGCAGTTCTATTGCATCAGAGCAACTAGTTGAGGTTTCAGCTCAAAATTGTTTGCTCCAATGGCAGGGATTGAGATGCTTCTTCCATCAAACTTGGAAGTAGGTGTAGTGTAATCAGCAAGTATCCTCCTTGCATTATTATTTTCAGCTGCCATCTCCTCTTCTTTTTCGAAAGTTTCTGTAAGGTTGTCTCTGGATTGTTGTAATTTAGCTTCTCTTAGTTTCCTCTTCAGAGTCCTTTCAGGTTCAGGATCTGCTTCAACAAGAATATTCTTGTCCTTGCTCCTGCTCATATGAAAAAGAAAAGGGAACAGAAAATAATAATAAGGATCCTCTTTACCATAGTAGAGAGATTCGTTTATGTTAGTAGAAGAAAAAGGGGATAGAAGAAGGAAAAGGTAAGAATCCAAACACAAGGGTGAAGATAGGTTCAAATTCTTGAGATGAAGAGAAGTGTTAGTAAATAAATAAATAATAGAAGAAGATGAGAGGGAGAGAATTCAAAAATTTAAAAAAAAGGGTTAATGATTTTCGAAAATTAAAAGAAGAATTAAAATTAAAAATTAAAATTTAAAACAATTAGTTAATTAAAAGAATTTTGAAAAAGAGGGAGGTAATTTTCAAAAATTAGAGAGATAAAAGTAGTTAGGTGGTTTTGAAAAAGATATGATATAGTTAATACAAACAAAAAGTCAACTAGTTAGTTTGAATAAGTTTTGAAAATCAATTTTGAAAAGATAAGAAGTTGGAAGATATTTTTAAATCAAATTTTTGAAAAAGATAAAATTTTGAAAAAGATATGATAGAAAAGATATTTTGAAAAAGAATTGATTTTTAAAATTAAAATTAAAATTTGATTACTTGACTAACAAGAAACTAAAAGATAAGATTCTAGAATTTAAAGATTGAACCTTTCTTAATAAGAAAGTAACAAACTTCAAATTTTTGAATCAATCACATTAATTGTTAGTAAAGCCTTTGAAAATCATGAATTAAAGATAAGAAAAAGATTTTAAAATTCAAATTAAAAATTTTCAAAAAATAGTAAGAAAAAATGAAAAAGATTTTATTTTTGAAAAAGTTTTGAAAAGATAGGATTTTTAAAATTGAAAATTTGACTTGACTTATAAGAAATAGCTAAGTTTTAAAATTTTTTGACTAAGTCAACTCAAATTTTCAAAATTTTGAGAGAAATAAGGAAAAGATATTTTTTATTTTTGAATTTTTAATGATGAGAGGGAAAAACATAAAAATGACCCAAAACATAAAAATTTTTGGATCAAAACCAATGATGCATGCAAGAACACTAT
Organism: Arachis hypogaea; assembly: GCF_003086295.3. NCBI lineage: Eukaryota > Viridiplantae > Streptophyta > Magnoliopsida > Fabales > Fabaceae > Arachis > Arachis hypogaea. Next base: position 71,710,564 of record NC_092041.1, on the reverse strand, counting down.
GAATATCAAGATGAACACCAAGAACACTTTGAAGATCAAGATGAACATCAAGACTTATTTTTGAAAAATTTTCAAGAAAAGAAAAACATGCAAGACACTATGAATGCAAAAATACATATGAAAAATAACAAAATACACAAAACAAGAAAACATCAAGATCAAACAAGAAGACTTACCAAGAACAACTTGAAGATCATGAAGAACACTATGAATGCATGAATTTTCAAAAAATGTATACATTTTAAAAATATGCAATTGACACCAAACTTAAAAATTGACTCAAGACTCAAACAAGAAACACAAAATATTTTTGAAATTTTTTTTGATTTTATACTTTTTTGGATTTTATTTCATTTTTTGAAATTTTATAGGAAAAAGAAAATAAGAAATTCAAAAATTTTTATTAAGAATTCCAAGAATCTTTCAATGTTAGCCTAAAGCTCCAAATTCAAGGGTTGGACATGGCTTAATAGCCAGCCAGCTTTAGGATATAAATCAGGCATGCAACAACTGAAACTTTATCCAACTCCATATACATGCCTTTTATGTTGACAAGTGGAAGCCTCAACCCAAAAGAATTTGGAGCTGGCTTTACAGCCAGCCAGGCTTCAACATGTTACCATGAAACTCTAGAATTCATTCTTAAAAATTTAGAATAATTTTCGAAAACAAAGGGAGAAAATATTTTGAAAGATTTTTGAAATTTTTTTTTGAAAATAAATGAAAATAAAATTACCTAATCTGAGCAACAAGATGAACCGTCAGTTGTCCAAACTCGAACAATCCCCGGCAACTGCGCCAAAAACCTGGTGCACGAAATTGTGATCTCTAATAACGGCATTCAACTTGGTATGTGCATCTACTAACTCAGCACTTTCTTCACAACTCCGCACAACTAACCAGCAAGTGCACTGGGTCGTCCAAGTAATAAACCTTACGTGAGTAAGGGTTGATCCCACAGAGATTGTTGGTATGAAGCAAGCTATGGTCATCTTGTAGATCTCAGTTAGGTGGATAATAAATGGTTATGGGGTTTTCGAATAATAATAATAATAAATAAACAGAAAATAAAGATAGAAATACTTATGTAAATCATTGGTAAGAATTTCAGATAAGTGTATGGAGATGAAATGTTCCTTTTGGATCTCTGCAACATACTGCTTTCATACTTTCAATCCATCTTACTCCTTTCCATGGCAAGATGTATATAGGGCATCACCGTTGTCAATGGCTACATCCCATTCTCTCAGTGAAAAAGGTCCAAATGCTCTGTCACGGCACGGCTAATCATCTGTCGGTTCTCGATCATGTCAGAATAGAATCCATTGATTCTTCTTCGTTTGTCATCACGCCCAACAATCGCGAGTTTGAAGCTCGTCACAGTCATTCAATCCCTGAATCCTACTCGGAATACCATAGACAAGGTTTTGACTTTCTGGATTCTCATGAATGCCGCCATCAATTCTAGCTTATACCACGAAGATTCTGATTAAGGAATCCAAGAGATATGCGTTCGGTCTAAGGTAGAACGGAGGTAGTTGTCAGTCACGCGTTCATAGGTGAGAATGATGATGAGTGTCACAGATCATCACATTCATCATGGTGAAGTGCAACGAATATCTTAGAAAAGGAATAAACTGAATTGAATAGAAAATAGTAGTAATTGCATTGAAATTTGAGGTACATCAGAGCTCCACACCCTTAATCTATGGTGTGCAGAAACTCCACCATTGAAAATACATAAGTGATGAAGGTCCAGGCATGGCCGAATGGCCAGCACCCAAAATGTAATCACAGGATCAAAAATACAATCCATGATGTCTAATACAAATAATAAAATGTCTTATTTATACTAGACTAGCTAATAGGGTTTACAGAAGTAAGTAATTGATGCAGAAATCTACTTTCGGGGCCCACTTGGTGTGTGCTTGGGTTGAGCTTGAGCTTTACACGTGCAGAGGCTTCTTTTGGAGTTGAACGCCAAGTTTTGGCGTTCAACTCTAGTTCATGACGTGTTTCTGGCGTTTGACTCCAGAATGCAGCATGGAACTGGCGTTGAGCGCCAGTTTATGTTGTCTAATCTCGAATAAAGTATAGACTATTATATATTTCTGGAAAGCGCTGGATGTCTACTTTCCAACGCCGTTGAGAGCGTGTCATTTGGAGTTCTACAGCTCCAGAAAAGCCATTTTGAGTGCAGGGAGGTCAGAATCCAACAGCATCAGCAGTCCTTTGTCAGCCTTCTTATCAGAGTTTTGCTCAGGTCCCTCAATTTCTGCCAGAAAATACCTAAAATCACAGAAAAACACACAAACTCATAGTAAAGTCCAGAAATGTGAATTTAGCATAAAAACTAATGAAAATATCCCTGAAAGTAGCTAGATCCTACTAAAAATTACTTAAAAACAATGCCAAAAAGTGTATAAATTATCCGCTCATCAGTAAGCTCCAGCAGATAGGTGAAGTTAATTGTGCACTTAGGCCCAATGCCACACTATCTATGGAGCAGGAGGCTTCTGGACCTTGTAATCTTTAGTGTTTTAAAGAAGGGCGTCAAGAGCATCTTGAAGTTGGCGAGAGCACGAAGTGCCAACCTTTTGGTATTAAGGCAGGGCTAGATGAGCTACATTTTGATATACCTAAGTAGATGGAGGATTGTTGTGAGCACCAACAAGTGGATGAACCTGCTTGGGGGAACCCCAAAAAGTTAACAATTAGGGAAGAATTGGAGAAGCTTTTTGGCAAGAAAGAGGCCCAGATTAGTCAACATGGCAATACGGCAATCAATAAGCACTCAGAGATGGAGACACGAATCGTAAAGCATGGCGCCGGTCAGTTGTGGAGCTACAGGAAAAAATCAAAAATGAAGAGAATCATTACTGCAGCTAGTAGAACCATGATTCAACGCATGGAGAATGGGGAGGAATATTACGTCGAACTAGCTGAAGAGAAGCAAGATATGGATGAAGAGCTTGCTGCTGTGACAGAGCAGAGGAATGACAATCAGCGTGTGTTGGAATTGGCTTTTGATATGGGGTTGAATCTAAACTCTAAAAGAAAAAGGGATATATGCAGCCTACCAGTCTATATAGACAAATGGGAGGATGGCGAACAACTAAGAATGGAGAAACCAGGTAAGAAGCTTAAAGATGAAGCTGAAATAGTTATGGTTGAGAAGGCGGGCCTTATCATGCCCCACCAGCAGCCATGATTGTTGTTAGCTGGAACTGTCGGGGGATGGCGGCCCTTTTGACAGTATCTGAACTAAGAAATATTTGTAAATCCCTCAGGCCGTCCATTTTGTTCCTTATGGAGACTAAATCAAGCAATCTTAGTTGTGTTAGGATTAGGAGAAAGTTAGGCTTTGACAATATGTTTTGTGTGGAATCCCCGGGATTGTCCGGGGGCTGTGTCTTTTTTGGAAAAGTAATGTACATATTAATGTTTATGCTTGGTGTGAAAACTTTATTAAAACTCAGATCAGCACTGCTAATGATAAAGATTGGGAAAGAATTTTTGTTTATGGCCATCCCGATCACAAGAGAAGAAAGGAGTTGTGGAAAGAGTTAACTTATGCTAGTAATAATCTGGATGTACCCACGGTTTTTATTAGCGACTTCAATGATGTAATTGCACAACATGAGAAAGTTGGTTTGCATCCAAAACCGACTAGTCAGATCGAAGCGTTCAGGTGTTTTGTAGATAAGAATGCTCTCATGGACTTGGAGTTACAAGGGTCAAAACACACATGATTTAGTAACCCAAGGAATAGTTTTGTTACTAAAGAAAGGATTGATAGAGTACTTGCTAATTGGGAATGGAGAAGAGCTTTCCAACATGCCACTCTTTCAGCCTTACCATCTGTTCCGAGGGTTACCTGAAACGTGCAGCTCGGTCGTCTTAGAGAGGCCCGAGGTGGGGGGATTGATGACCCGAGCTTGATGTGCAGAGTGGTTGGTGGTTGTACCTGCAATGACACTCCGATGCTTAAGTTAGCATGGGTCCAAGCAGATATTGAGTAGAATTAGAGTGTGAGTTATACCTGGGTGCTCCAGTGTATTTATAATAGTTGGCCGTGATCTTCCCTGGATAAGATATTCTTATCTTATCTTATCTTTGGGAGTCTTTATCTCTATCTTTGTGGAACCGCCTTTTCTAGGCCCTTTCGGCCTTTAGGTTTTGGGCTGCGTTCCTTTTGATGGGCCTTCCTTGCTTTAGGGTCCGAGGTCCGACCTTTAGGCGTGGGCCTTTAGGGCGAGGTCGGACCTTCTATGAACTTGCCGAGTTGGGGAGCTCGGTCAGGGTATGAACAGTGCCCCTGCCCGAGTTCGTCCTTTTTGAGAGGTCGAGCTCGGGCATAGTAGTTTTTTCAAAATTCAAAATGGCCGTTTCAGCATTTATTGCATTTTACCGTTTCTCCTCGATTTCCGTTCGGGCTTTGTGAAGGCATTATTTATTTGCTCCCTTCCTTTTTCTTTGTTTATTCTGTTCTCTTCCTGTTTTTCTGAGTTTCGCCATCTCTTTTTTCGGGCACCGCTTCTTCTTTCTTTTTCTTCTTCCCCGAATCTTTCCGCGTGTTTTTCTGGGGTTTCCTCTGCGCCGTCGTTCCGTTCTCCTTGCTTCGGAGCTCGTCGTCCTCGTTTCTTTCTTCCAGGTTTGTTCCCATCTCTTTTCTTGTGCACATATGCTTCTGTTTCTTTTGTGTGGCTCTTTGTTTGTTTCTTTTTCTCTATGCCTGGGTTTGCCCCGAAAAGAGGCGCCGCCATTGTTTTGTTTTGTACATGGGGGGGACTCTTTTTTGTTCTCTGGTATCTTGCTCCGGGTTGCTGTATTTTCTTCTTAAAAGATCTTTGTTTCTTGTTTTGCTGAATGGGTTTTCGCTGTCTGCTTTTATGTGATTTTTGCTTGCTGTTGTATTCTTCTTTGTAGGCAAGAATTTTTATGTCTCGAAAGGTTCTTCAAGCGATGTCGGCCAAGATTCCAAGTGGTCTTGGTTGGGTAGATCCTGTTCCTCTAAGAGTCCCTTCTGTGGTAGATTCTGAGTATTTAGCTAGGTTTCGTAGGCAATGTAGCATATGTGAAGATAGAGAGTCTGAGAGGGATTATGAATTAGTAGCCCCGGATTCCGAGGAGAGAGTTTGCTTCCCGCCCTTAGATAGTTCCGAGAAGCTCTTCTTTTACGCTTATGATTGTTTTTTCTCTAAGCTGAGTGTCCGACTTCCTTTTACCGACCTGGAGTCCGAGGTGTTATGGTCTTGTAACCTTGCCCCTACGCAGCTCCATCCAAATTCTTGGGCGTTTTTGAAGCTGTTTCAACTTTTGTGTCAGTTTTTGAGCGTTGCTCCCTCTATTTCTCTTTTTTCCTACTTGTTTGTGTTGACGAAGCCGGGGTCGGGTGGAGGGAAGGTATCTTGGGTCTCTTTTAGGGCTAACCAGGGAAGAAAGTTTTGTACCCTGTATGATGAGTCCTTTCACGATTTTAAGAACTTTTATTTCAAGGTCCAGGCTACTGGAGACGTCCGACCTTTCTTTCTAGATGAGAGTGGGGAGCCTTCTTTTCCTCTTTGTTGGCAGGAGAATGTAGTGTCTGTTAAGTATACCTTTGAGAGTCTAGATGAGGTGGAGCAGGCTTTTGTGGGTGTGGTGAGCAGTTTATGGGGTCGGGCACCTCACTTGGACACGAAGAAAATGTTGGGGGATCCAAGCCTTCTCCGTTCCGAGTTAGGTAGTTCCCGACCTCTTCCGAGATTCATCTTTTTTTCTAGTACTTTTGTTTTTGGTGGAATTTCTGTTGTGGTAATCCCTTTCTTTATTTCTTGCAGAGATGTCTTCTCAGGCGGATTCCATGAAGTTCCTTCGTCGGACGAAGAAGTCTGTGGCTGCTCGGAATATCGAGGCCGGGGAGGCTTCTGCCCGATCTTCTCCACAGAAGACTACTGTGGGTGTTCAGACTCGGTCGAAGACTATTTCGACTCCCCAGTTCCGAGCTATAAGTCAGGATCCTCCGACCTCTGGGCCTGCTACTTCTTCTCCTCCTCCGTTTTCGGGTCCTCCTCCTAAGAAGTAGAAGACCTCTCAGGAGCTTGCCGGTTTCAACGATAAGGACTTTTGATGCTCTTGGTTGGATTGAACAGCATATTCTCCCTCAGACCTTTATTTCTACTGATGATGTGTCTATGGAGCATCATTTTCAGTATATGGCGCGGAGCTGCGTTCGGATGGCTAGCCTTCATGCCGCTATTGCCCGGGAGTTCAGGAAATCCCCCCTTGGGGCGACCAGCTCCCGACTTGAGAAGGCTCAGTCCGAGCTTGATAAGATTAGTCAACTGAAGGCTGCCAGGATTACTGAGCTGGAGGCCTCGTTGGAGAAAGAGAAAACTAAAGCTACCGCGGCTGTGGCGGCAGCGAAGACATCTGAGGAGATGGCGAAGGCGGCTACAGAGAATTATACTCGGCTATATGCCGAGCTTGTGGAGACAAAGGAGAAGTTGCAATCCGCGCAGGACGAGTTTTACGAGCTGGAAGGTCATGTGGCCAAGGGTATGGATGCTATGTTTGAAAATTTGAAGGCTCAGGTCCGGGTTCTTGCTCCTGACCTGGATCTGAGCTTATTCAGTACGGATAACATTGTTGTGGAGGGAAAGATTGTTCCTGCTCCTACCGAGGATGAGGTTTCGATGTCCGACCCCAAAGTTCCGGTTGAGAACCCGACTTCACCTTTGGTCGGGGATGGATCTGGTGTGGAGGTTTCAAACCGGGATGACGTTGCCGTCGATGCGGTCCCGATCTCTATGTTTCCTCCGCAGCCTGCTGTTGATGTGGAGTCCGGAAAGGACCTTGATCCTCTGTAATCTTTTTGGTGTTTTGCCCGGCCTGTGGGCTTTTTTGTTTTTGGATGGTTTCTGTGAACGCTTTGGACACCTTTTGCTTATTTAGCTACTTGTAGTAACTTTATTATGCGGTGTTTTTGTTCGCGTTTTGACTTTTCTGTTTCCGCTTTTGTGCTTTTTAGTTGTTTTCGGATAACAACTTTTTAGCTAGCGTTTCGAAACTTCCTTTGATTTCGTTCTTTCGCTTGTACTTTTTAGTTGTTTTTTGTAAAGCAACCTTTTAGTAAGCGTTTTTCGAAATCTTGGCTCTCGCCGTTTTAAGGCTTCTTTCTTGGATCCGAGTTTTTTCTCGGTCCTCGGGCGCTCGAGTACCTCCTTTTGGTTGGGTCCGACTTTGTCGTTGGTCGGCCTTTTTAAGTTATTTTTGTAATCTCTTTTATTTGGCTTTTTGAGCCATTTCAGAGTTACTTTATAACTTTCCCTTTGTTGGGTCCGACTTTGTTGTTGGTCGGCCTTTTAAGTTATTTTTGTAATCTCTTTTTATTTGGCCTTTTGAGCCTTTTCAGAGTTACTTTATAACTTCTCACATTAATTTGAACCTCGTCGCTTTATCTTTGCCGACCTTGTGTGGTCTCTTGGCAAATGATTTTTTGCGTTTTGCCGAGCATAAATTAATGCGCCTTGGTGGGGTACTTGCTAGGATTTGTTTCATCATGAGGAAGAAGAAAAGAAAATAGAGAAATTTGATTAGTATTAAAAAAGAAAGAATATTTACAGAGTGTTTACCCTTTGACTAGGTCGGGTGTCTTACTTAACCGGGTGTCTCATTAAAAAACCCTTGTAGGGAAAAAGAGTACACCTCGGGTTAAGTTTTTCTAGCTGTAGTACCGCCTTAGATTACAGGCGTGCCAGGCCCTGGGCAGCTCATTGCCTTCTAGGTCGGATATTTTGTAGTAGCCTGTCCCTAAGACTTCTGTTACCTTGTAGGGTCCTTTCCAATTTGCAGCTAGCTTTCCTTCTCCCGACTTTTGTGTTCCGATGTCATTTCGGATTAGAATCAGGTCGTGAATGGAGAAGCTTTGCTTTATTACTTTCTGATTGTATCTGAGGGCCGTTCGCCGTTTTAAGGCTTCTTCTCGGATTCGGGCTTTTTCTCGGACCTCGGGGAGGAGGTGGAGTTCTTCCCTTTGTGCCTGTGGGTTGCCTCCTTCGCTGTAGAAGATGACTCTGGGTGACCCTTCATCTATTTCGATAGGAATCATTGCCTCCATCCCGTAAGCTAGTCGGAATGGCGATTCTCCCGTTGTAGAGTGTGGGGTTGTCCGATATGCCCATAGCACCTGGGGGAGCTCTTCGGCCCATGCCCCTTTGGCCTTTTGGAGTCTTCGTTTTAACCCGGCCAAAATGATTTTATTTGCAGCCTCTGCTTGTCCATTGGCTTGTGGGTGCTCGACTGATGTGAATTGCTGTTTGATTTTTAGTTCGGCCACCAAGTTCTGAAAACTTGTGTCCGTGAACTGTGTTCCATTGTCTGTTGTGATGGAGTAGGGGACTCCGAACCTTGTGACAATGTTTTTGTATAGGAATTTGCGGCTTTTCTGAGCCGTAATGGTGGCTAAGGGCTCAGCTTCGATCCACTTTGTGAAGTAGTCGACCCCTACTATGAGGTATTTGACTTGCCCCGGTCCTTGTGGGAACGGGCCGAGTAGGTCGAGTCCCCACTTTGCGAAGGGCCATGGTGCGGTGATGCTGATAAGATCTTCGGGTGGTGCTTTGTGAAAATTGGCGTGTTTTTGGCAGGGGGGCATATTTTCACAAACTCCGTTGCGTCTCTTTGCAAGGTCGGCCAGTAGAACCCGGCTCTGACTACTTTCTTGGATAGTGCCCGAGCTCCGAGGTGGTTTCCACACATGCCTCCGTGGACTTCTTCGAGGACGCTTTTTGTTTCTGAGGTTGGGACGCACCTAAGGAGGGGGTTTGAGAATCCTCTTCTGTATAATACGTCATGAATTAGTGTATAATTCTGGGCGTCTTTCGTGAGTCTTTTAGCTTCCTTTCTCTCGGCGGGGAGAGTTCCCGACTTCAGGTAGTTGAGTATGGGGGTCATCCATCCTTGCTGTTGGTTGGATATATTTAGCGTTTCTTCCTCTCTTAGCACGGAGGGAGATTGTAAGGTTTCTTGGAGGAGACTTCTGTTGTTGCCTCCGGGCTTGGTGCTGGCGAGCTTTGAGAGGGCGTCTGCTCGGGCGTTTTGTTCCCGAGGTATGTGCTGGATTTGTATTTCTGAAAAGTGGCGTAATTGTGCCTGTGTTTGGTCCAGGTATTTTTTCATAGTTGGGTCTTTGGCCTGGTAGCTTCCATTCACTTGTGACGTGACGACCTGGGAGTCACTGAAGATTGTGATTCTCTGGGCTCCGACCTCTTCGGCTAGCTTTAGACCTGCTAGTAGGGCCTCGTATTCGGCTTGGTTGTTCGAAGCCTGGAACTCGAATTTTAGGGATAGTTCTATCCGCGTTCCTTGGTCGCTTTCAAGTATAACCCCGGCTCCGCTTCCCGTTTTGTTTGAGGACCCGTCGACATACAGGTTCCATGAGAGTGGGGTTCCAGGGGTCTCAGTGTATTCTGCGATGAAGTCGGCTAGATACTGGGATTTTATGGCAGTCCGGGCTTCATAGTGGAGGTCGAACTCAGACAGTTCCACCGCCCATTGTAGTATTCGTCCTGCCAGGTTTGTTTTTTGCAGGATGTGTCTCATGGGTTGGTTTGTCCGGACTTTGATGGTGTGGGCTTGAAAGTAGGGACGGAGCCTCCGAGCTGTGAACACTAAGGCGTAGGCGAATTTTTCTATTTTCTGATAGTTTAATTCGGCCCCTTGTAGTGCCTTGCTTACAAAGTATATGGGGTGTTGTCCTTGGTCATTTTCTCGTATTAATGCTGAGGCGACTGCTCGATGTCCGACCGAGAGGTATAGTACGAGCTCTTCCCCTTTTAAAGGTCGGGTTAGGATTGGTGGCTGCCCGAGGAATTCCTTGAATTCTTGAAAGGCTTTTTCGCACTCCGGGGTCCACGAGAAGGGTTTCCCTTTCTTTAGGAGTGAGTATAGAGGTAGTGATTTTATCGCTGATCCTGCCAAGAATCTTGATAGGGCGGCCAGCCTTCCATTCAGTTGTTGTACTTCTTTGACACACGTCGGGCTCTTCATATTGAGTATCGCTTGGCATTTGTCCGGGTTTGCTTCGATGCCCCTTTGAGTCAGCATGAAGCCTAAGAACTTTCCGGCTTCTGCGGCGAAGGTGCACTTCGTCGGGTTAAGTCTCATGTTGTGCTTTCTGAGGGTGCCGAAGACACTGGTGAGGTCGGTCAGCAAGTTTCCGTCTTCTTGTGTCTTTACCAGCATGTCGTCGATGTACACCTCTAGTTGTAGTCCGATGTGCTCTGAGAACACTTTGTTCATTAGCCTCTGGTAGGTTGCCCCTGCGTTCTTCAGCCCGAAGGGCATTACTACGTAGCAGTAGTTTGCCCTTGGGGTTATGAACGAGGTCTTTTCTTGGTCGGGTCCGTACATCGGGATTTGATTGTATCCCGAGTATGCGTCCATGAAGGAGAGGTATCTATAGCCTGAGGCGGCGTCTACTAAGGCGTCGATGTTTGGTAGTGGATATGGGTCTTTGAGGCAGGCTTTGTTGAGATCCGTGTAATCGACGCACATCCTCCATTTTCCGTTGGGCTTTTTTACCAGGACCACGTTTGCGAGCCGTAGGGGGTATTTTACTTCCCGAATGAACCCTGCATCTAGTAGTGCTTGTACTTGTTCTTCTATTGCTTGTATGCGTTCGGGTCCGAGCTTCCTGCGTCTTTGTTGGACAGGTTGGGATCCCGGGTACACTGATAGCTTATGGCACATCAGGTCGGGGCTTATGCCCGGCATGTCGGAGGCTTTCCAGGCGAAGAGGTCGGAATTTTCTTTCAAGAGGGTTATGAGTTCCTCTTTTAGGCTCGCTTCGAGGTTTGCTCCTATGTTTGTTGTTTTTTCGGGTGTGTTCCCAATCTGGACTTTTTCGGTTTCTCCCTCTGGTTGTGGCCGAAGGTCTTCTCGGGCTTGAACTCGTCCGAGTTCTATTGTGTTGACCTCTTTCCCCTTTAGGCTCAGGCTTTCGTTGTAGCATCGCCGCGCCAGTTTTTGGTCGCCTTTTAGGGTAGCGATTCCTTTTGCGGTAGGGAACTTCATACAGAGGTGTGGGGTCGAGACTATAGCTGCCAGTCTGTTTAGGGTTGGTCGCCCAATGAGGGCGTTGTATGCTGAAGTGACGTCGACTATAATGTAGTCGATGCTTAATGTTTTAGATTGCTCGCCTTTTCCGAAGGTAGTGTGTAGCGAGATGTATCCTAAGTGATGGATCGGGGTATCCCCTAGCCCAAATAGGTCGGTGGGATAGGCTTTTAGTTCTTTTTCTTCGAGTCCGAGCTTGTCGAAGGCCGTTTTGAACAGGATATCTGCTGAGCTTCCCTGGTCAATCAGGGTTCGATGTAAGTTGGCGTTTGCTAGGATAATGGTGATTACCATTGGATCGTCGTGCCCGGGTATTATCCCTTGAGCATCTTCTCGGGTAAATGAGATAGGAGGTAACTCGGGTAGGGGACTGTCTTCTCGGACATGATAGACTTCTTTGAGGTGTCTTTTTCGCGAGGATCTGGATGTTCCTTCACCTGCAAAACCTCCATTTATCATGTGAACGTGCCTTTCAGGGGTTCGTGGGGTTTGTACGGTCCGATCTTCGTTATCTCCCCGTCTTCTCTTCCTGGTCTCTTCTCCTTTCTCTGCTATGTATCTGTCGAGTTTTCCTTCTCTGGCCAGCTTTTCTATAACATTTTTTAGGTCGTAGCAGTCGTTAGTAGAATGACCGTAGAGCTTGTGATATTCACAATATTCGGACCGATCTCTCCCCGCTCTCTTGTGTTTTAGCGGTCGAGGTGGTGGGATCTTTTCGGTGTGGCATACTTCTCTGTAGATGTCTACCAAGGAGACTCGGAGGGGGGTGTAACTGTGGTACTTCCGTGGCTTGTCCGAGTTGGTTTCTTCCTTCTTCCTCTGTTCCCGATCTCGATCTCGGAGTGGGTAGGTTGATTCCTTCCTAGAAGAGTCTCTTAGCTGGGAGGTTTCCTCCATGTTGATATATTTTTCTGCCCGCTCCTGCACCTCGTATAGGGAGGTCGGGTATCGTTTGGATAGGGATTGGCTAAACGGTCCCTCTTTGAGGCCGTTTGCTAGTCCCATGATGGCTGCTTCAGTGGGCAAGTGTTGTATGTCCAGGCAGGCTTTGTTGAATCGCTCCATGTATTCTCGGAGAGTTTCTTGGTTACCTTGTTTGATCCCGAGTAGACTGGGGGCATGTTTTGTCTTGTCCTTTTGAATAGAGAACCTTGTTAGGAATTTTTTGGTTAGGTCTTCGAAGCTGGTGATTGATCTTGGTGGCAGGTTGTCAAACCACTTCATGGCTGACTTGGTGAGAGTGGTGGGGAAGGCTTTGCATCGAATTGCGTTGGAGGCATCGACCAGGTACATTCTGCTCCTGAAGTTGCTAAGGTGGTGACTTGGATCGGTGGTGCCGTCGTAGAGATCCATATCGGGTGGTTTGAAGTTTCGCGGTACCTTCTCCTTCATGATCTCTTGCGTGAAGGGATCATGGTTGCCTTCGGGGGTGGTGCCGCGTTCTGTCCGGTCTTTCAGGTTGGCCTCTATTTTCCGTAGTTTTTCTTCTAATTCTCTGCGCTTGCGAGCCTCCCTTCTCAGATCTTGTTCGGTTTCTTTTTGCTTCTTTACGTCCTCTTCGAGTTGTTTTAGTCGGTTTTGTTGTGCCCGGACTGCTTCTAGAATTTCCGAGCTTTTTTCTTTTTCGGGATGTTGTGGATCTTTGTTTGGGATTGATGTCTTTGGGCGATTCTGTTTGTTTCCTCCTGGAGTGCGTGGTGATAGAGGGCTGTCCGGTCGTTCTCCGATGTCAACTTCATCCTCTTGCTCTGATGCAGCGTGGTCATTGTTAAGAGGGTCGTCCGCCATGGTAAAGGGATGACTTCCAGGCTCCCCGGCAACGGCGCCAATGTTCCGAGGGTTACCTGAAACGTGCAGCTCGGTCGTCTTAGAGAGGCCCGAGGTGGGGGGATTGATGACCCGAGCTTGATGTGCAGAGTGGTTGGTGGTTGTACCTGCAATGACACTCCGATGCTTAAGTTAGCATGGGTCCAAGCAGATATTGAGTAGAATTAGAGTGTGAGTTATACATGGGTGCTCCAGTGTATTTATAATAGTTGGCCGTGATCTTCCCTGGATAAGATATTCTTATCTTATCTTATCTTTGGGAGTCTTTATCTCTATCTTTGTGGAACTGCCTTTTCTAGGCCCTTTCGGCCTTTAGGTTTTGGGCTGCGTTCCTTTTGATGGGCCTTCCTTGCTTTAGGGTCCGAGGTCCGACCTTTAGGCGTGGGCCTTTAGGGCGAGGTCGGACCTTCTATGAACTTGCCGAGTTGGGGAGCTCGGTCAGGGTATGAACACCATCTATTAGTTCTGATCATACGCCTTTAATTCTCTATGTTAAACCCAGGGGAATAAGGAGCAGATGCTTTAAATTTGAGGCTTTTTGGATAGACCATGTTGATTGTGGTAATGTCATAAGGAGAGGATGGAACAGTGTTTGTAATAGTACGGTTAACCATTGGACAACTTTAACTCGAAGGATGAATAATTGTAAGCAGGATTTGGTCAAATGGAGTAAGGTTAACTTTAAGAGGGCAGATGTCGAAATACAAAAACTTTTGCATAACCTTAAACAAGCAGATGAAAGAGAGTACTCGGATAGGCAATAACAGGAAATCAATGCAATGAAAGTGGAGATTACTAGACTATGGAAACAAGAGGAAAAGTTTTGGGGTCAAAGATTTAGAGTGAAATGGCTGAAATTTGGTGACAAGAATACTGCTTTTTTCCATACATCTACTATTCAACATAGGGATAGGAATAGGATTGAGAAATTGAAGGATAGTAGTGGAGAATGGGTGTGTGGGGAGAACGATATACTTAACCTGGTGATGAGAGAACTTTTATGTGGTCTAGAAATTTGCGGATAAATCCTCGTTGCAAGTATAGTTTCTAAACCTTCAAAAGTCCTTTCATATAAACGTTTTGGGTGTCACAAGTAACAAACCCCTTTAAAAATTGTTAACCGGGTATTCAAACCTCAGGTCATCTTCTCAAGGAACTGCAAAGAAGTATGTTCTTATTATTGGCTATAAAGGTTGTGAATTTAGGGTTTAGAAGGTGAGAAGCAAGTGATTTAAATGACAAGTAAAGTAAATGGCAATTAAAAATAAATAAATAACTGTAAAAACAACTTTTGGCAAGATAAGGGAATTTAGAGGTCTAACTTAGTTATCTCTCTCAACTATAATAAAAGTTGAATCTAAACTCCACTTGGTCAACCTTTACCAGGGCAAAGGAAAGTCAAGGGACTAATTAAATTGACCTTTGAATCCTAACTATTTCCTAAGAAAAGGTTGGGATTATTTAGGTTCAGCTCAATTAGCAAGATAACGATTATTAATTACGTTGAGTTTAATAACTGTTGAATTACTAAATTCTTAATCAGAACCAAAAGGGAAAAAAAGTAAAATTGCTGGAATAATAAAAATATCCTTAGATGGGAAGCAATGTCAATTTAATTCAAAGAGAATAATTATAAACTGAAAATACCTCAATTATCATTAAATAAAAATGTCATCAACAGCCAATTGGGCAACATCAATCAAACATAATAAAGGCTTCAGAGTAATCAAAATATAAAAGAGAAATTAAATAGTAAAAAGGAATATTAAACCTGGGATCGAGAGTCACTATAGAAAGCTAAGAGAAGTCCTAAATCCTAATTTCTAAAAACACTACCTAAATCCTAAAAGAGAGAGAGAGAGAGGAGAGAACCTCTCTCTCCAAAACTACATCTAAAACATGAAAAGTAAATTATGAGAGGCCTCTTTATGAATGGATGCATTCCCCCACTTTATAGCCTCTAATCTGTGTTCTCTGGGCCAAAAACTGGGTCAGAAACAGCCCAGAAATCACTTCCAGCGCTTTCTGGTCCGTACAGGTCACGGAAAAGTGACGCGGCCGCGTCGTCCACGCGACCGCGCGGATTGGGTGTTGGCCAGGTCACGCGTCTGCGTGACCCACGCGTTCGCGTCGCTTGGCGTCGGGGCAACTATGGCAAATTATATATCAAATCGAAGCCCCGGACGTTAGCTTTCCAACGCAACTGAAACCGCGTCGTTTGGACTTCTGTAGCTAAAGTTATAGCCGTTTGAGTACGAAGAGGTCAGGCTGGACAGCTTAGTAGTTTCTCTAACTTCTTGCATTCCTTTCACTTTTGCATGCTTCCTTTGCATCCTCTGAGCCATTCATGCCTTTATAATATCTGAAAACACTTAACACACATATCAAGGCATCTAATGGTAATAAGAGATGATTAATAATAAGCAAATATAAGATCAAAGAAGCATGTTTTCAATCATAGCATAAAATCAGGAAGGAAAATGTAAAACATGCGAATTGTATGAATAAGTGAGTAAAGAGTTGATAAAAACCACTCAATTGAGCACAAGATAAACCATAAAATAGTGGTTTATCAACCTCCCCACACTTAAACAATAGCATGTCCTCAAGCTAAGCTCAAGAGAAACTATAAAGAGATGAAGAGGAATGGTGAAATGTATGAAATGCAACCTATGAATGCAACTACATGCTAAATGTTTCTACCTACTTGGTTAAGAGTAAATAAGTTCTCCAAGACAAAAATAATTCAAATCCCACTAATTCAAATCATATAAAATAAGGACAGGTAAACTTGTGAGAAGATAGCTCATGAAAGCAGGGAACATAGAATCAAGCATTGAACCCTCACTGGTAGTGTATGTAACTCTAACTCTCAAGTGTCTAGGGTCAATCTCTCTATTCTTCTCTAGTCATACTTTCTAAACTTTGTTCTTCATCTCACCAATTAACAAATATTTAATGTACCAATGCAAACATCATGAGGTCTTTTCAAGGTTGTAATGGGTCAAGGTAAGGGTGAGGGTATATATATAAGGCTAAGTGAGCTAGTGAAGTGAATCCTTGAGTGGTCTAAGATCTCACCTAACATATACATACTATATAAAAAATTTAAAATTATACTTAGCTTCCCATAATTTTTCCTACTTTTGTATTACATGCTCATATATCAAATTTAATTTTGAATTTCGTCCCATGTGCATTGATCCTTTTTATTTTGCATTGGGGGTAATATTACTTTTTTTTGTTGTATCCCCTTATTTAATATATATTTTTTTTTCAATGCACATGGTAATTTAATTATTTTGACTTCACATGAGCATGCTTCCCAAAAATTTTATTTTGAATTATTTCATTCTTTTCAACTTCCTACCCTTTGTTTTTATCATCCATGTTCCCAATAGGTTTCCCACACTTAAACAATTACACAACTTCTATCTTAAGCTAACCAAGGATTCAACTTGGGATTTTAAATTTGTTTTTCTGCTTAAGGCTAGTGTTGCGATTTATAGAATAAGAGGGAATTAAAGGCTCAATGGGGCTAACAAGAGTGATGTAAAAGGTAGGCTAATTTTGGGATAAGTAAGTTAGAATCAAACAATGGCCTCAATCATATGCAAGCATGTAGATATATTAAATATGGACATACAGAATGGAACAAAGCAAAGATTGCAATTCTAGAGAAGGAAACACACAAAAATAATTATGGTTAAATAATGTAACCATGTAAATAAGCTCAAAGTCTCACAGGTTGTGTGTTCTTTAGCTATAATTCATGTTCCAATTACAACTTCAAACAAATTTTTAACATAAAAATTTTCAATTTAAATTGGTGAAATTTTTCAAAAATAGGATCTTAAAAGAAATTTATTATTTTAACCAAGTAGTAACTAAATGCACAAAATCATCAAATAAATATGCAATCAAATATGCAGATGCAACAATGAACAAATAAAGAAAATAAGATTATTGGTGTTGAAAAAAAAGTACTAACCCACGGAGATCGGTATCGACCTCCCCACACTTAAAGATTGCACCGTCCTCGGTGCATGCTGAGATGTGCAGGTGGACGGGTTGTTCCAACTAAAGCTTTTCTTCAAGATTTTGCAGATGGACTTGTCTGTCTCCCCATGTAAACGTCTTCCGCTTCCCTTCTGGGTGGCCATCCTGAAAGAAAAAGGAAAGAAAAGTAACCCAAAAATAAAGATAGAAAGTAAATGAAATATGGGTTGAGTAATGCCAAATGATAATGGTCTCATTTACATGGAAGCTTCAACATGTACGTGAGAAAATGATAGAAGCCATGGCATACCAGTGGTATAAAATTTGTAACATAGGGGAGGAGAGTGTAAGACAATATAAATTCATGTCAATGCAAAATTAATACAAATAACATAAAAGATTAACATTGACTTAAATAGTATTGCCCAACAGTGCAAAACAAGTTACCAAAATATATTCAAGAAAAGATGTAACAGTTGAATAAGAAGGGATATTTAACACCAATGGAAAAATAAAAGAAAAAAAATTCAGAAAAGAAAATAAAAATATGCACAAATTTAAAATGCAATGAATGAGATATGCAAATAAATTAAAATAAAATAAAAAGAAAAATAAGAAGAATGAGAAGGGAAAGAAGGGAAGAGGAAGTAAATAAGAAAGGAGAAGAAAAATTAGGATTTGGAGGAGAGAAAGATAAGATATGTGGCAATTTTAGGGTGAGCTGTGCGGCGCATGCGACGCGGCCGCGGAAGGCACGCGTTCGCGTGGGTGCGCGTCAGGTAAGACGACGCGATCGCGTCAATCACGCGATCGCGTGACCCGTGTTGCGCTGCTGGCGCGAGTGCAGACTCGCGCTAGAAAAACTCTCTGTTCAAATTAATTTATTTGCCAAAATTGGGGTGACGCGATCGCGAAGGGCACGCGATCGCGTGAGTGTGCGTCAGAAAATAATTGACGCGGCCGCGTCGGCAACGCGGTCGCGTGACAAGGATTGTGCTTCCAGCACCAATCCAGCACCACTCTCGCACAATATGGCATTGTGCACCCTTTTACGTCGAAAATGCAGGGTACGCGGCCGCGTGGGGCACACGGTCGCGTAGGAGGCCATACTTCCCATTCGATGCGGATGCGTCAGTGACGCGGTCGCGTGGGTCGATATCTGCCATTAGCACACCTCCAGCCACGCTCCTGCGTGACTCTCTGTTCACTTTTTAATTTTCCTTTCTCTCCAAGCGACGCAGACGCGTCGTTGATGCGATCGCGTCGCGTAGCGAATTTTTTTTTATATGCATGAACAATGAAGAATGCAGTGATTAATATGAGTGCTATGATTGATTCCAGGTTTACTAAAGTAAAATGAAAAGGAAATAAAAATACAAACAAATAATGATGAAATAAACTGAAAAAGAAACGACCATACCATGGTGGGTTGTCTCCCACATATCACTTTTAGTTAGAGTCCTTAAGTTGGACATTGAAGGAGCTTCCGGTTAGGGTGGCTTATGTTTAAATTCGTCCAAAAATCTCCACCAGTGCTTGGAATGCCAATAGCCTCCGGGGTCCCAAACTAGGCATGTGAAGCTTCTGAACAGCTTCAAACAGATTTTTAGGTTCCCGGGGTGATAAATGTCAGAATAAACTCCAGGATTCCAAGCCTTGCTTTTAAATCCGCCTTCGTTTTGATTTGTAAGTTTCCATTCGGGCAGGTTAAAAAATAGAATCTCACCGTGGTGACCAAACATTCTCCGTGATCCATGCAATTGAGCATGATACCAATCCGTGTACTTCGAGGTGAAGCGTGGAACTTTATTGAACCTTGTGCACCAGCTCTGAGTACGAGCCATTTCCCTTTTACTCTTAAAGCCGCAGAGAGCTCTAAGCTGGCCATCTGTTTCAAGTAAACCATATTCAAGTGAATAAGTAAAGTCATAAGTTAAGGATTGTACCCACTTGAAGCTTGTATTAGGTGGTAGTGGCCTTGGGATAGGTGTTTCTGGTGGTTCTGTAAGTTCTACTCCCTTATGCTCTTCTGTGAATTCCTCCACTTCTTTGCAAAGATCTTCAATTGTATCTGTGTCCTGGTCAAAGTCTTCCGTGTCTTCCTCATCACTCAAGTCATAGATTGAAGGTTGAGAGAAATCTACCTCCGCATCATCTTCATATTCACTTGGGGAAGATTCTTCGATCTCAGAGAATTCACTTGCGGACGCAAGTTCATCACCAAGAGAGCTAGACTTGTGAATATCACCATCAAGGGAATTTGCTTCTTGGATTATTCCATCTGATTCCTCATAAACGACTTGCCTTGGAGATTGTACAGTATTTTCCTTAGCATCAACTGTAGCATCCTGGACGGAGTTTTCCTCAATTCTGGATTCCCAAGGAAGTTAATATTGCCTAGATCTTCAACCAACTCTTCTTCTTGAACAATGACAGCTTCTTCCACTTGTTCTAGTACGAATTCATTCTCTGCCTTGTCCACTGGAGTCTCTAGTATTTCTTTCATGCTACGCTCTTCATCGGGTTGTCCACATGGAGCTGTGGTTGATCCTTGTATATTTGAGCGTTTAGTGGCCCATTGTATTAGTGCGTGCTCCAGTTGTTGAATGGTTGTTTGAAATTTAGTTATTGTTTCTTTTAGGTGATCCTCTGCTTCGCGGTTTGCTGGACTTAGACATGATACATAGGGAAGTGGTGATGATTGGGAACGATTGGATTGGTATTGGGGTAAGGAAGGATCATATGATGGCGAATGGTGAAGAGAAGCTTGTGAGTGTGGTGGTTCGAGGTTATGTTGAAAGGACGGTTCATATGCACGGGGTGGGGCTTCTTGGTAGTTACAAGGTTGTCCACCATGTCTTTTAGCTGGGTATGCGCGGTAGAATGGTCTTTGTCCAGGATATCTCGGAGGATGTTACTGCCAAAAGGGTTGATTAGATCCTCTTGGTTCCATCCATCCTTGATTGGTCTGACCTTGATGCACATTCCTGCTGTAACTTCTATTTCCTTTAACAATATTAGAACCAAACTCAAAGCGAGAGGGGTGAGAGTTCATAGTAGCAAATAAAGATAAAAAGGAAAAAACGAAAATAAATAAACAAGCAAAAGAAAAATATTTACAATAACCAATAATAAGGCACACGTTAGCAGTTCCCCGGCAACGGCGCCATTTTGATGAGAGAACTTTTGCGTGGTCTAGAAATTTGCGGATAAATCCTCGTTGCAAGTATAGTTTCTAAACCTTCAAAAGTCCTTTCATACAAATGTTTTGGGTGTCACAAGTAACAAACCCCTTTAAAAATTGTTAACCGAGTATTCAAACCTCGGGTCATTGATGAGCGGATATTTTATACGCTTTTTGGGGGTAATTTCATGTAGATTTTAGCATGTTTCAGTTAGTTTTTAGTAGAATATTATTAGTTTTTAGGCAAAAATCATATTTCTGGACTTTACTATGAGTTTGTGTGTTTTTCTGTGATTTCAGGTATTTTCTGGCTGAAATTGAGGGAGCTGAGCAAAAATCTTACTTAGGCTGAAAAAGGACCGCTGATGCTGTTGGATCCTGACCTCCCTGCACTCGAAATGGATTTTCTGGAGTTACAGGAGTCCAATTGGCGCGCTCTCAACGGCGTTGGAAAGTAGACATCCAGGGCTTTCCAGCAATATATAATAGTCCATACTTTGAGCGAGGATAGACGACGTAACTTGGCGTTAAACGCCAAGTTCATGCTGCTGTCTGGAGTTAAACGCCAGAAAAACGTCATTATCCGGAGTTGAACGCCCAAAACACGTCATAACATGAAGTTTGACGCCAAGAAAGGCCTCTGCACGTGGAAAGCTTTAGTCTCAGCCCCAGCACACACCAAGTGGGCCCCAGAAGTGGATTTCTGCACCAATTATCTTAGTTTATTCATTTTCTGTAACCCTAGGTTATTAGTTTACTATTTAAACAACTTTTACAGACATTTCTTGTACGGGATGACATTTTCAGATCTGAATTACATACTTTGTGACGGCATGAGTCTCTAAACTCCATTGTTGGGGGTGAGGAGCTCTGCAGCGTCTCGATGATTTAATACAATTCCTTTGTTTTCCATTCAAACACGCTTGTTCTTATCTAAGATGTTTATTCGCGCTTAACTGTGGAGAAGGTGATGATCCGTGACACTCATCACCTTCCTCAACCCATGAACGTGTGCCTGACAACCACCTCCGTTCTATATCAGATTGAATGAATATCTCTTAGATTCCCCAACAGAATCTTCGTGGTATAAGCCGGATTGATGGCGGCATTCATGAGAATCCGGAAAGTCTAAACCTTGTCTGTGGTATTCCGAGTAGGATTCCGGGATTGAATGACTGTGACGTGCTTCAAACTTTAACCTGCTGGGCGTTAGTGACAGACGCAAAAGAGTGATTCTATTCCAGTAGGAGCGGGAACCAACCGGTGATTAGCCGTACTGTGACAGAGTGCGTGAGCATAGTTTTCACTGCGAGGATGGGAAGTAGCCACTGACAACGGTGACACCCTACATAGAGCTTGCCATGGAAGGAACCTGCGTGCGAGAAGAGGATTTCAAGGACGAGTTGAAGTCAGAGGACAAAGCATCTCCAAAACTCCAACATATTCCCCAGTGCTGCAAATCAAAGTAACATTGTTCCCTCTTTTATCAAATCCAGTAATTTCACTTTTAATCCAAATAATCCTATTGACATCCTGACTAAGATTAATAAAATAAATATTGATTACTTCAAACCAATAATCTCTGTGGATTCGACCCTTACTCACGTAAGGTATTACTTGGACGACCCAGTACACTTGCTGGTTAGTTGAACGGAATTGTGCAAGTAATCAGTTAGTTAAATTAGTTCTCCTTGGCACATGCCAAGGAGCCATTAATTAAGAATCACAATTTCGTCCACCAAGTTTTTGGCGCCGTTGCCGGGGATTATTGAGTTTGAACAATTAAAGGTTTATTTTATTTCTTAGATTAGGAATAATTTATTTTTATTTTTATTCCTATTTTTATAGAGTCATTAAATCTTGATAGGATAGTTTCTTTTCAAAAATTTCTTTTCAAAAATATTATTTTCTTTTAATTAATTGCTAATTTTCGTGAGTTTTAGTGTCTTGTTCTAAGTTTGGTGTCAATTGCATCCTTTATATTCTTCTTTGAAATTTTCGTGTGAGTGTTCTTTGTTTTTCCTTAATCTTCAAGTTGTTCTTGTCTATTTTTCTTGTTTGATCTTTAATTTTTCTTGTTTTGTGTCTTTTCTTGTTTCACTTGTGTTCCTTTTAAAGCACTAATTGGAATATCTGCATCAAGTGTCATATTTATTCCCAATTGGCTAAAGCATTGGCTTATATTTTTGATAAGGGAGCACCAGTACTTTTGAAAATCTTTTTCAAAAATAATTTTTCTTGATTTAATCTTTTGCCAAACTTTAAGTTTGGTGTTTTCTTGTTAATCTTTTCATAATTTTCGAAAATTTGTCTTGGTTTTCTAAAAATTTTAAGTTTGGTGTTCTTTCTTGTGTTCTTGGTGTTCTTGTGAATCTTCAAGGTGTTCTTGAAGTTTTTCTTGTATCTTGATCTTAAAATTTTTAAGTTTGGTGTTCCTTGGTGTTTTCCCTCCAAAAATTTTCGAAAATAAGGAGCATTAGATCTAAAAATTTTAAGTCTTGTGTCTTTTGCATGTTTTTCTCTTTCATCATAAAATTCAAAATTCAAAAATTTTATATTTTCCAACTACTTTTTCGAATTTTTTTAAATTTTTAGATTTTAATTTCATTTTTTTTTAAAAAAAAATTTATATATATATTTTTAACTTCTTTTTATTTATTCCATTTTTATTTATTCCATTACTATAAATTCTCAACTTGTATTCAATAATGGAAGCAAGTAGGAATGAACAGTCCAAGAGGACTTTGGGGTCATATGCTAACCCCACTATTGCTTCATATGGGAGTAGTATCTGTATACCCTCCATTGGAGTTAGTAGCTTTGAGCTGAATCCTCAGCTCATTATCATGGTGCAGCAAAACTGCCAGTATTCTGGTCTTCCACATGAAGAACCTACAGAGTTTCTGGCACAATTTCTGCAAATTGCTGATACAGTACATGATAAGGAAGTGGATCAGGATGTCTACAGATTACTACTGTTTTCATTTGCTGTAAAAGATCAAGCTAAGAGGTGGTTAAATAACCAGCCTAAGAACAGCATAAAAACATGGAAACAGCTGTCAGAAAAATTCCTGAATCACTATTTCCCTCCAAAAAGGATGACACAGCTAAGGCTAAGCATCCAAGGCTTCAAACAAGGAGATAATGAATCCCTTTATGATGCATGGGAGAGATACAGAGAGATGCTAAGAAAATGTCCCTCTGAAATGTTTTCAGAATGGGTGCAACTAGACATCTTTTACTATGGGCTCACAGAAAAAGCTCAGATTTCTCTAGACCACTCAGCTGGTGGATCTATACACATGAGAAAAACAATTGAAGAAGCTCAAGAGCTTATTGATACAGTTGCCAGAAATCAGCATCTGTATCTGAACAGTGAATCTTCCATGAAAGAAGAAGCTAAAACAGTAACTGCAGAACTCAGTCCGGTGGATCAGGCTAATGAATTTAATCAGCAATTAGACTTTCTAACTCAGCAGCTAGCCGAATTCAAGGAAATGTTACAGGAAACAAGAATGGCTAACAGGAACATGGAAGTGCAATTAAAACAGACAGAAAAGCAACTGTCAAAACAAATAACAGAAGAATGTCAAGCAGTTCAATTAAGAAGTGGGAAAACATTAAATACCTCACTTCAAAGCAGCAGGAAACCAAGAAATAAACAAGTGGATACTCAAAATCCTCCTGAAGACAGTCCGAGCCCAGAAAGGGACAAAGCTGGCGCTGAACGCCCAGACCATGCTCATTCCTGGCGTTCAACGCCAGAAACAAGCATGAATCCGGCGTTGAACGCCCAAGGGGAACATGGTTCTGGCGTTCAAACGCCAGTAACAAACAAGGAAGGGGCGTCTAGCACCACTCCAACTCCCACCACTGGCATTCAAATACCAGTGGGGAATCAGTCACATACAAGTGCTGATAACAACCCTTCTAAAAAGGCTTCCCAACCCACTTCTGTAGGTAATAAACCTGCAGCAACTAAGGTTGAGGAATACAAAGCCAAAATGCCTTATCCTCAAAAACTCCGCCAAGCGGAACAGGATAAGCAATTTGCCCGCTTTGCAGACTATCTCAGGACTCTTAAAATAAAGATTCCGTTTGCAGAAGCACTTGAGCAAATACCCTCTTATGCTAAGTTCATGAAAGAGATCTTAAGTCATAAGAAGGATTGGAGGGAAACTGAAAAAGTTTACCTCACTGAAGAATGCAGTGCAGTCATTCTGAAAAGCTTACCTGAGAAGCTTAAAGATCCTGGGAGCTTTATGATACCATGCACATTAGAGGGCACTTGCACCAAACAAGCTTTATGTGATCTTGGAGCAAGTATCAACCTAATGCCTGCATCTACTATCAGAAAGCTTGGTTTAACTGAAGAAATCAAACCAACCAGGATATGTCTTCAACTTGCTGATGGCTCCATTAAATACCCATCAGGCGTGATTGAGGACATGATAGTCAAGGTTGGGCCATTTGCCTTTCCTACTGACTTTGTGGTGCTGGAAATGGAGGAGCACAAGAGTGCAACTCTCATTCTAGGAAGACCTTTCCTAGCAACTAGCCGAACCCTCATTGATGTCCAAAAAGGGGAAGTAACCTTGAGAGTCAATGAGGAAGAGTTCAAGCTGAATGTTGGTAAAGCCATGCAACATCCAGACACCCCAAATGACTGCATGAGTGTTGATATTATTGACTCTCTGGTAAGAGAGGTCAATATGGCTGAGAGTCTCGAATCAGAGCTAGAGGAATTTAGACTCAATGCTTTCGAAAATGCAAAGATTTACAAAGAGAAAGCGAAAAGATGGCATGATAAGAAATTGTCATCCAGAGTCTTTGAGCCGGGGCAGAAAGTTCTGCTATTCAATTCTAGGCTCAAATTATTCCCTGGGAAATTAAAATCCCGGTGGAGAAGTCCATATGTCATTACAAACGTATCACCATATGGATACATAGAGCTTCAGGATAATGACTCTAACAAAAAGTTCATTGTTAATGGACAAAGAGTCAAACATTATCTTGAAGGCAATTTTGAGCAAGAATGCTCAAAACTGAGACTTGATTAAAACTCAGTCCAGCTAATGACATTAAAGAAGCGCTTGCTGGGAGGCAACCCAGCCAATCACAAAATTTAATTTTATTCGTATTGATTTTTTTTACAGGTAGATGCTACAGTATCTTCAAAAGGTGAAATAGCAATTGGTTGAAGTCACAGAGTTACAGGGAAATTTGGAAGCTCACTGGCGTGAAAAAGCCAGTAAGAAACATTTTGGGCGTTGAACGCCCAAAAGAAGCACCCACTGGGCGTTCAACGCCAGTAAGGGTAGCCATCTGGGCGTTCAACGCCAGAAAGAAGCATCAGCTGGGCGTTGAACGCCCAGGAGAAGCAGCATTTGGGCGTTAAACGCCCAAAACATGCATCGTTTGGGCGTTTAACGCCAGGATGGTAGGGAGGAGGTAAAATTCATTTCTCTTTACAAATTTTCTAATTTTTTATGTTTCAATTCATGTTTTCTTGCATAAACATATTTCAAATTATCATCCCTCAAATCAAATTAGTGTTCTAAAAATCCTAATTTCTAAAATCCCTTTTTCAAAAATTATCACATGTATCTTAATCCATAAAAACAAATTAATTTTCAATCCAATCAAACTCTTTTAAGTTTGTTTTAAAAACTCAATTATCTTTTTAAAATCTTTTTCAAATCTTTTTCAACTCATCATATCTTTTGGATTTCAAAATTGCCTTTCCCTCTATTCCTCTCCTGTCATTTCTTTTGCTTGAGAACAAGCAAACCTCTAAGTTTGGTGTGAGTTGCCATGATCACTGAGCTAAAACTCATCAAGATCATGGCACCTAAGGGAACAAGAAAAGCAAGGATGTGAACTTAAGGGAGCAGAAGCGTCAGAAATTAATTCTTGAAGGCACCCTACAGACTAGAGGAACATCCACTTCCCAAAATACAGGTTGTTAAGTTCTAATTCTAGCTTTAACTCTGTGATAGTATTATTATAAAAATTCACCTTAGGAGATATTTAGTAGTAATTAGTATGTCTATTTTGATTTTATTTCCAATTAAGTTATAATTTATTTTTCTCATCATCATTAGGCATGAATAAAGTAGTAGATTTTCTTTTAGAATAAAGAAGTAATTTATATTTTTCGAGTTCTTAATAAATAAAATTTATAATTAATTATATGTGGTGGCAATACTTTTTGTTCTCTGAATGAATGCTTGAATAGTGCATAATATGTACTTTGAATTTGATGAATATTGGCTCCTGAAAGGATGAGGAACACGAAAAATATTGTTGATGATCTGAAAAATCATGAAATTGATTCTTGAAGCAAGAAAAAGCAGTCAAAAAAAAAACACACACACACAATATTCACAAGCCATGGGCACTAGCTAAGAATAAAAAGAATCCAAGGCTTTGAGCATCAATGGATAGGAGGGCCCAAGGAAATAAAAATCCAGGCCTAAGCGGCTAAACCAAGCTGTCCCTAACCATGTGCTTGTGTCATGAAGGTCCAAGTGAAAAACTTGAGACTGGGTGGTTAAAGTCGTGATCCAAAGCAAAAGAGTGTGCTTAAGAGCTCTGGACACCACTGACTGGGGACTCTAGCAAAGCTGAGTCATAATCTGAAAAGGTTCACCCAGTTATGTGTCTGTGGCATTTATGTATCCGGTGGTAATACTGGAAGACAAAGTGCTTAGGGCCACAGCCAAGACTCATAAAATAACTGTGTTCAAGAATCAACATACTACACTAGGAGAGTCAACAATACTATCTGAATTCTGAGTTCCTAAGGATGCCAATCATTCTGAAAATTTAAAGATACAGGGAGATGCCAAAACTGTTCAGAGACAAAAAGCTACAAGCCCCGCTCATCTAATAAGAATCTGAACCTCATTTAAAACTCGAGAATATTATTATTTCTTTATTTCTATTAGAACCTATTTTATTCATCTAGTTGCTTGAGGACAAGCAACAGTTTAAGTTTGGTGTTGTGATGAGCGGATATTTTATACGCTTTTTGGGGGTAATTTCATGTAGATTTTAGCATGTTTCAGTTAGTTTTTAGTAGAATATTATTAGTTTTTAGGCAAAAATCATATTTCTGGACTTTACTATGAGTTTGTGTGTTTTTCTGTGATTTCAGGTATTTTCTGGCTGAAATTGAGGGAGCTGAGCAAAAATCTTACTTAGGCTGAAAAAGGACCGCTGATGCTGTTGGATCCTGACCTCCCTGCACTCGAAATGGATTTTCTGGAGCTACAGGAGTCCAATTGGCGCGCTCTCAACGGCGTTGGAAAGTAGACATCCAGGGCTTTCCAGCAATATATAATAGTCCATACTTTGAGCGAGGATAGACGACGTAACTTGGCGTTAAACGCCAAGTTCATGCTGCTGTCTGGAGTTAAACGCCAGAAAAACGTCATTATCCGGAGTTGAACGCCCAAAACACGTCATAACATGAAGTTTGACGCCAAGAAAGGCCTCTGCACGTGGAAAGCTTTAGTCTCAGCCCCAGCACACACCAAGTGGGCCCCAGAAGTGGATTTCTGCACCAATTATCTTAGTTTATTCATTTTCTGTAACCCTAGGTTATTAGTTTACTATTTAAACAACTTTTACAGACATTTCTTGTACGGGATGACATTTTCAGATCTGAATTACATACTTTGTGACGGCATGAGTCTCTAAACTCCATTGTTGGGGGTGAGGAGCTCTGCAGCGTCTCGATGATTTAATACAATTCCTTTGTTTTCCATTCAAACACGCTTGTTCTTATCTAAGATGTTTATTCGCGCTTAACTGTGGAGAAGGTGATGATCCGTGACACTCATCACCTTCCTCAACCCATGAACGTGTGCCTGACAACCACCTCCGTTCTATATCAGATTGAATGAATATCTCTTAGATTCCCCAACAGAATCTTCGTGGTATAAGCCGGATTGATGGCGGCATTCATGAGAATCCGGAAAGTCTAAACCTTGTCTGTGGTATTCCGAGTAGGATTCCGGGATTGAATGACTGTGACGTGCTTCAAACTTTAACCTGCTGGGCGTTAGTGACAGACGCAAAAGAGTGATTCTATTCCAGTAGGAGCGGGAACCAACCGGTGATTAGCCGTACTGTGACAGAGTGCGTGAGCATAGTTTTCACTGCGAGGATGGGAAGTAGCCACTGACAACGGTGACACCCTACATAGAGCTTGCCATGGAAGGAACCTGCGTGCGAGAAGAGGATTTCAAGGACGAGTTGAAGTCAGAGGACAAAGCATCTCCAAAACTCCAACATATTCCCCAGTGCTGCAAATCAAAGTAACATTGTTCCCTCTTTTATCAAATCCAGTAATTTCACTTTTAATCCAAATAATCCTATTGACATCCTGACTAAGATTAATAAAATAAATATTGATTGCTTCAAACCAATAATCTCTGTGGATTCGACCCTTACTCACGTAAGGTATTACTTGGACGACCCAGTACACTTGCTGGTTAGTTGAACGGAATTGTGCAAGTAATCAGTTAGTTAAATTAGTTCTCCTTGGCACATGCCAAGGAGCCATTAATTAAGAATCACAATTTCGTCCACCAGTCATCTTCTCAAGGAACTGCAAAGAAGTATGTTCTTATTATTGGCTATAAAGGTTGTGAATTCGGGGTTTAGAAGGTGAGAAGCAAGTGATTTAAATGACAAGTAAAGTAAATGGCAATTAAAAATAAATAAATAACTGTAAAACAACTTTTGGCAAGATAAGGGAATTTAGAGGTCTAACTTAGTTATCTCTCTCAACTATAATAAAAGTTGAATCTAAACTCCACTTGGTCAACCTTTACCAAGGCAAAGAAAAGTCAAAGGACTAATTAAATTGACCTTTGAATCCAAATTATTTCCTAAGAAAAGGTTGGGATTATTTAGGTTCAGCTCAATTAGCAAGATAACGATTATTAATTACGTTGAGTTTAATAACTATTGAGTTACTAAATTCTTAATCAGAACCAAAAGGGAAAAAAAGTAAAATTGCTGGAATAATAAAAATATCCTTAGATGGGAAGCAATGTCAATTTAATTCAAAGAGAATAATTATAAACTGAAAATACCTCAATTATCATTAAATAAAAATGTCATCAACAGCCAATTGGGCAACATCAATCAAACATAATAAAGGCTTCAGAGTAATCAAAATATAAAAGAGAAATTAAATAGTAAAAAGGAATATTAAACCTGGGATCGAGAGTCACTCTAGAAAGCTAAGAGAAGTCCTAAATCCTAATTTCTAAAAACACTACCTAAATCCTAAAAGAGAGAGAGAGAGAGGAGAGAACCTCTCTCTCCAAAACTACATCTAAAACATGAAAAGTAAATTATGAGAGGCCTCTTTATGAATGGATGCATTCCCCCACTTTATAGCCTCTAATCTGTGTTCTCTGGGCCGAAAACTGGGTCAGAAACAGCCCAGAAATCACTTCCAGCGCTTTCTGGTCCGTACAGGTCACGGAAAAGTGACGCGGCCGCGTCGTCCACGCGACCGCGCGGATTGGGTGTTGGCCAGGTCACGCGTCTGCGTGACCCACGCGTTCGCGTCGCCTGGCGTCGGGGCAACTATGGCAAATTATATATCAAATCGAAGCCCCGGATGTTAGCTTTCCAACGCAACTGAAACCGCGTCGTTTAGACCTCTATAGCTAAAGTTATAGCCGTTTGAGTGCGAAGAGGTCAGCTGGACAGCTTAGTAGTTTCTCCAACTTCTTGCATTCCTTTCACTTTTGCATGCTTCCTTTCCATCCTCTGAGCCATTCCTGCCTTTATAATATCTGAAAACACTTAACACACATATCAAGGCATCTAATGGTAATAAGAGAGGATTAATAATAAGCAAATATAAGATCAAAGAAGCATGTTTTCAATCATAGCATAAAATCAGGAAGGAAGATGTAAAACATGCGAATTGTATGAATAAGTGAGTAAAGAGTTGATAAAAACCACTCAATTGAGCACAAGATAAACCATAAAATAGTGGTTTATCACCTGGCAGTACTACATTTTCAGAATCTGTTTAAAGCTTCAGATAACCTTGCTATGTCTGAATGCATTGGCAAAATCCCTGTTAGAGTGACTCATGATATGAATCGAGAGCTTGTGAAATAGGTCTCTGATAAGGAAATTAAGGAAGCTACTTTTAGCCTTGGAAGTCTTAAGGCACCAGGTCCAGATGGATTAAATGGTTTGTTTTTTCAAAATCATTGGGCAATTATCGAGAAAGAGGTTTGTGAAGCTGTTAAGAATTTCTTTTAGGAAAGGATCCTACCAAGCAACATTGGAGATACTATTATAGTTTTGGTTCCTAAGATCAATTACCCAGAAACTCTAAATCAGCTTCGACCGATTAGCTGTTGTAACTTTATATATAAGATCGTTTCTAAGGTGTTGGTTAATAGGCTTAGAAGAATAATAGATACGATTATATCACCTATCCAGAGTGCTTTTGTAGGGGGGACGCCTCATTCAAGATAACTTGGTGATAGTGCAGGAAATGTTTCATGCTTTAAATAAAAGAGGGCAGCAGGCTTCTAGGAACTTAGCTGTTAAGATTGATATGAACAAAGCTTATGACAGGGTTGAATGGTCATTCCTAGAAGCTACTCTGAAAGCCTTTGGGTTCAATCCACATTCGGTTAAGATGATTATGAGTTGTGTCTCACAGGTCACTTATAGAATCAAGATCAATGGTATTTTGTCAAAAAGTTTTGTGCCACAGAGGGGAGTAAGGCAGGGAGATCCCCTATCGCCATACTTGTTTATCATAGCAGCTGAAGTTTTTACTATCCTTATGGATAAGGTTAAAGAAGAGGGTAGAATCTCTGGTGTTAGAATTGCCCCTACCGCCCCATCCATTTCTCATCTCCTCTTTACGGATGACTGCATTATTTTCTCGAAGGATAGTGTGGAGGAGATTTATCAGCTTATAACTATTATAAATATGTATACGGAAGCCTCGGGGCAGCGAATAAATGTTGACAAGTCTGAGATTACGTTCGGCAATCAAATTCCGATCAGAAATAGAGTAGAAATAGAAGAGATTTTAGGATTGCCTGCCTGGGATAAACTGGGTAAGTATCTTGGTCTTCTAGCTCAGTGGGGCAGATCTAGGAATAAAGCTCTGAGGTGGATTGAGGAGCGAGTGTCTAATAAGCTTCGAGGGTGGAAAGAAAAACTCCTTAGTCATTATGGGAGAGAGGTTCTCATTAAGTCGGTTATTCAAGCGATACTTGCCTATGCTATGAATGTTGTCCTTTTTCCTAAAGGTTTTTGTCAGCGTCTTAGTCAGAAAGTGGCTAAATTTTGGTGGGCTTCTACTGGTAAGGATAGGGGTGTCTATTGGAGGAGTTGGGATAAAATTTGTGCTAGCAAAAGGGAGGGAGGAATTGGTTTTAAGGATTTTTATAGTCAAAATATAGCACACTTGGCAAAATAGGCATGGAGAGTGTTTGAATGCCCTAATGCGGTGTGGGTTCAGGTGCTTAAGGCTGTATAATTTCCGAATGAGGATTTTAAAGTAACTAAGGCAGGTAGGGGAGCATCTTGGATCTAGAAAAGTATTGTGTAGGGTAAGGATTTCCTTTTGAGAAATGGGAGATGGTTGATTGGAAATGGAGAGAAAGTGAGAATTCAGGAAGATAACTGGATTTTGAAGATGCAAAAGAGTCTTCAGGTTATGAATAATGACGTCACTTTTGTAAAGGAGCTAATTACTGAAGGACAGGGGTGGAATATAAACGAGTTAAGAAAACATTTTGATACAGGTATTATAGGGAAGATCATTAGAACCCCGGTAAGTGTTATTGGTAGAGAAGACAAGTTTAGTTGGCCTTTTAAAACAGATGGGAAGTACACCATCAAGACGGGATATCATGTTGCCAGAAGAGAGCAGAGTATTGGTAATAGCAATAGCCCATCAACTAGTGATGACTTCAAGGACTTATGGAGGGACATTTGGAATTTAAAAGTGCCTCAAAAGATCAGAACCTTTTTATGGCGAGCCTCACATAACACATTACCGGTCTTTCAAAACCTTTATAATAAAAGAATTTCTAACACTCCTATTTGTGCTATTTGTTTGCAGGAACCAGAGTCCACTGAGCATGCACTGCTGCTTTGCCCGTGGACAAGGGCTGCGTGGTTTGGAGCCCAAATTCAGTGTTGTCCTACGGCTCATACAGTCTCATCTTTTGGAAAATGGATTATGGATCTTTTCAAAAAAATGAAGGCGTGTACAGGAACTGATTATGAGCTGTGTATTAGCAGGGTTGGTTTTTTGGCATGGGAGGTGTGGAAGGCAAGAAATCATGCAGTGCATTAGAGGTCCAAACCTAATCCCTTATTAGTAATTTATAAGGCTAAGCAAATGGAAATAGAATTTGCAGAAATGGCAGAAGAACCAGCAAAAAGTTTTGTTAATGATAGAAGGACAGTTAGAAGGGTTACCTGGAGACCGCCACTGCCAGGGCGGGTTAAGTGCAATGTTGATGTAGCATTTCTTGCAGCTCTTTCTGGAGGAGCAATAGCAGCAGTATTCAGAGACCACGCTGGAAATCTTCTCACAGCCTCAAACTCTAAAATAGTGGCCACCTCGCCTTTAGCTGCGGAAGTCTTAGCGGTTAGAGAAGCACTAATAATAGCAAACAACTTTCAATTGCAAAGAATTATTTTTGAATCTGACAGTTTGATTCTCATCCAAGCTCTAAAATCAAAAGCATCAATTGCAGAAATTCAAGTTATTTTGGATGACATTTTGGATTTAGCGTGGCATATCTCTAATTATGGGTTTACCTGGGTTCCTAGAGAGGGGAATGCCTTAACACATGAAGTAGCCAAGCTTTCAGCTGACGATTCTCTTCAACAGGATTGGCTCAGGTGCAAGCCGCAAACCATCATGAACAATTTGAAAAGAGAAAACGACATGTCACTGCAAATGGCAAACAGATCGTGAGCATGTAATTTGTTTTGGATTGGCTGTGAATCATTCGAATCAGAAAGGAATTTATTTTGTTTGTAGGTTGAAAGTTTGAGGGTAATTTGGCTTTGGATTTCGGCACCTCCATCTTCGAGAGACGAGGGTATAGCAGGTTTGCTGGTTCATTACCTTCCTTGTTTGGATTTGGGTGTTTTGGCGCTATTCCAAAGAGTGAGAGAAGACATGATAGATCAGTAGCATTGAAGGAAGAAGGCTGAGTTTCATTGAGTCACAACCCATCTTCGATTCTGTCTGATCTGTGGCAGTGGGTCCGCATGCATCCCAAGGAAATGTGGCCACAAAGCTAGGTTTCCCTGATGTGGGTCAGCTGCGGGTATAGCTTCCGCAACCTATCGAGATCGCAACTTGAGCTGTTGAGTGCTGGAGGATGTTCACGGAAACGTCTTTGCTGCAGCTTCGGAAGGAAAAGCTCTGTTGAAGGCTTCATCATCAAGGTTTGGCTTCAATGATGGGCGACGGGTTTCTGCTACACCAACGGGGGTTCTTCAAGTTCTTGCCGGCGAGCACGAAGACCTTTTATACTATGCACAGTTTTCATTTATTCATGTGATTGGAAGCTGCTAGGAGAAAGCTGCTACTAGGAGGGAGCTCCACTCTCGACAAACTTGCAGAGGAAGCACATGGTTGAAGTCTTGTTGGGCTGGGCTTGGTGTGTTTTGGGTCTGGGCCTTGTATGGCCTGGATCCCTGACCAAAAAAAAAAAAAAGCTTATGGCATACGTGATTATCCCAACTCACCTAAATCCCTCTCTACAACCATTGCAACGGAACAGCTTTTGTCTACACGTGTACTCCATCATCAACACGTGTCCACTAGGTGATGCCGCCAGCGCAGTTCATCACCTGCTGAAACATAAGGACTTTAGCACGGTAATAACTACCATAGGTTGAATGTTTAGGATAATAGTTTGACATTAAAACTAGTTAAGATTATAGTTAATTTACAATTTGGTATAGTAGTATTTCACTCAACCACAGATTTTCCCAAAATTTTCTTGTATTTTATATTTTTTTTGAACAGATCCTCGTATTTTATGGCTTTAATACACAAGTATTTAGAGTGGAAAAAAATGAAAAAAAAACATTAATTAATTACTCTACCAATTGATTTGCATAAGTGTGTTAGGAATATAGAAATTAAGATGTCCTCAAACATAAAATTTTTGAGTTATTCCAAAATTGATCTTTTTCAATTAAGGGAGAATAACGTATTGTGATTTGCGAAAGTATGGCTTGTCTCGAAAGTAAAAAGTGAAGCCTCTGTTAAAATTTAAAAAGAAAATCAATAACAAATTCAAAGTAACAGAAATTTATAACAGAGACAACTTTTTATTTGTTAAACAAAATTTTTTCATATAAAAATAGCTATTTAATTAATTAATAGTATAATAAATCTCTAAAAATAGCTAGCACCAATTATAATCCTAAACTTAGTCCTAAATTGTGTTCTTAATACAACATGAACCTAACCATACATAGTAAGATAATATTAATAAAAGATATTTTTAGAAATATATTAAAATTAAATAAAATTAACATCACTAGCTTAAAAATTGAGGATTCTAACAATGTGCAACGCGGTGTTTAACTTGTTAATATTTTTTGAAGGCACCTATCTAAATGAAAATGTTAAAAATATTTTTTTATAAAAATTTTTGTATTAAAAATATATTTTATTTGTTCAGTTATACTTTAAAAAAATAATATTTTTGTAACACATTAAAATTAAACCATACAATTTATAATCTAATAGTAAAAGAAAAAATATCTTTATACAAAGACAATTATAAAATTTTTATAATAGTATTCACTTTTTTTTAATATACATCTGAACTCTTCATAATCTTTAAACCATTCACTAATCATAAGAAAAAACTTAAAAAAGGTCTAAAAGAGTAGAAAATAATCAAATATAAAATGAGGCCCTACCAACAAATTTTATATATATATATATATATATATATAGATTCCAAAAAATTTATGTTAAAGAGGCAAAAATAATATACATTATTATTAAAAAATATATTAATTGAAATTAAAAAAATAAAAATGCACATTAATTATTCAAATAAAAAAACTAAAAATTACATATAACAAAATAAGAGGAAAGATATTTTTTAAAATATTTTTTATTACTATTTTTAAAAATAAAAAATATATTCTAAATTAGTAAATTGATCAATTGATTTTAGAAATTTATATGCAACATAATTACATATAATAAAATAGAATGAAAGATAAACAAATAAATAATAAAAATCACTAAATTGAGAATATATAAAATAAAATATATAAATTTATGAAGAGAATAAAAAATTAGATTAATACCTAAACTATAATTTTTTGAATTAAAATTTATAATTGAAAATATCAAAAAGAGAAACAATAAAATTGAAAGATATATAGAGTTATAAAAAATTATATAAAAAAATAAAAAATTTAAAATTTACCTTTTGATGAAAAGAAGATGACCACTAAAAAGATAGAAAATGAAAGTTGAAGATATGAAACTAAGAAGGGAGTTTAAGAGAATAAAGGAGTAGTGACGGCTAGGATTTGAGAATAGAAAAAGATTAAATTTGATTAAGTTAACTAATAGTTAAAATGATAGAAAGATAAAATAGATTTGGAGCTTTAAATAATTGGGTTTAGTTTATTTGTAGTGAAGTCATTTAAAATTAAAAATAAAAGCATATTTTATATATATATATATATATATATATATATATATATATATATATATATATATATATATATATATGTTTAATTACTTTGTTGGTCTCTATAGTTTTCCGAGATTTTCAATTAGATCTTTATACTTTTTTTCTTTTAATTGGGTCTCTGCACCAAATTTTTTTTCAATTAGGTTCCTCTTGACAATAATTGGTTTAATTTTATAGAGACTCAATTAAAAAAAATTAGTGCAGGAACCAAATAAAAAGAA
Organism: Arachis hypogaea; assembly: GCF_003086295.3. Classification (NCBI taxonomy): domain Eukaryota; kingdom Viridiplantae; phylum Streptophyta; class Magnoliopsida; order Fabales; family Fabaceae; genus Arachis; species Arachis hypogaea. Next base: position 71,674,469 of record NC_092041.1, on the reverse strand, counting down.
AAAAAATGTAGAGACCTAATTAAAAAAATTGGTGCAAGAATTCAATTAAAATAAAAAAAATATAAGGACCTAATTAAAAATTTTATAAAACTATAAAAACCAATAAAATAATTAAACATATATATATATTAAAAAAAATAAATTAGAGTGGAGGCAAATGCCTTCCAGTCCCACTGAGGTACGTTGGTCCGTCCCTGTATATAGATAAAATGTAGATTATTGTCTCGTTTATATGGTAAACAAAATAAGTTATATAATATAATATATGTGCACCTGAGATACACGCTTATATTAATTATGTCTCATCTCATTTATAAACTATACGAGATATGTATTTAATTAATTTATTTATAAAAATTATTTATATTGTAAAAAAATAAATTTATTTAATATATTAAAATTGAGTTTTCTCTTAATTAATGAAAGTGAGTTGTCATTTTTTCGTGAATCTAATTTTTCTCCAAAATAAATGCATTTAATGAATAATGCATAATTATACTAATTTAAAAAATATCTTTATTTTAATTATATAAAATTAATATTTAATGCATTTGTTAAACTACTTATCAATTATTAATCAGAAATATTTTTAATTATTTTAATGAATAATGCATAATTATACTAATTTAAGAGAATATTTTTATTATAATTATATAAAATCAATATTTAATACATCATTAAACTAATTATCAATCGAAAATATTTTTAAATATTTTAATTATATTCATATCCTTCTAATTCTTATCCATTATCCAATGGCTTTATTAGTGGCAAGTTGTTAACCCATTTATATTGATAATAATAATAATTTTATTAGGATAAATATCAAATTCTATTCCTAATATAAAAATATAAAATTTAATTCCTTCCATTTTTATTTTACCATTATAAAAGACCATGTATGCTAGAAGAAAATATTATTCGTTTACCAATTACTTTTTCATTTGATAGCTTTTACAACAATTCTTTTTCTTCCTATGAGGCGTCGTTGCAAGAAGACAACTATCGTGGACACAAACTACCACACTCTAATTTTTGTGCTCATCATTTGGAGCTCTATAAGATATGTTATCTATGAAGTATTTATAGACCATGGTGTTATCATGTATGTATAAATAAAAAATATTTCGTATTTAAATTTAAGTTATTTACCTGTTTCTGATATATTGTAGTGTGAAATTACTTTCAATATGTGTTGTGTAATGATATTATGTTCTAATTTAAGCTTTTATTTTAGAACTGTATTATGATTTTATCTCATCATTTTTTCTTAGATATCAAGTTGACATATTTTTATTTTTTATTATTATTATTGAAACGGATGTGATATGAAATATACCAAAAAAAACTCTCATATTCAATTTATTTTATTGTAGGCTTCTATCTATTCTATTTATTTTTATTTTCTTCTTATTCATTTTATTTTCTTTTTAAATGTTATATAATTTATTATAATTTATACCAATCTACTTCTATTTAATATACTAAAACTGGATTTTCTCCCAACTAATGAAAGTGAGGTGTCATTTTCTTCTGAACCCATTATCCTTCCAAAATGATTGCACTATTTCTCTCTTTTAAATTTATTTTTAAAAATTATCTTTAATTGATATAATTATATTATAATTAGTATGTAATGAAGGATACATAATTATACTAATTTAAGATAATCTCTTTATTATAATTATACTAATCTCTTTTAAATTTAATTCAGAAAATTATCTTAATTGTAATTATATAACAATATTATACTTAGTATTTAATGAATAATTCATAATTATACTAATTTAAAAAAAGAACTCTATTATAATTATATAAAATTAATAATTAATGCATTATTAACCTAATTATCAATCAAAATTATTTTTAACTATTTTAATTATATTAATTTTAATTATATTAATATAATTCTATTTTTTATTCATTATCCTAAAATTTTATTAGTGAATATCTTAATGGTGACCTATATATAATAATAATAATAATAATAATAACAAAAAGTTAGAAAATTATATTTTAGAAAAATATAAATTGATTATTAATAATTGGTTATTAATAATGATAATTATATGATTAATTTTTAATAATTATTAAATATATTTAATATAAATAACCAAGTTTAATTAGTTAACAAATGAAAGAAAATATTATTGCACGATTTTAGAAACAACAATAAATATATATATAAATAATTAATTTAATATTAATGATAATTCGATATATATATATATATATATATAATATTAATAACGATAATTATCGTTATTATTCAATAATAATAATAACAATAATAATAATTTTTTTTATTAAAACACTCATCTAATTGAATTAATATAAATATTTAATGAAAATCACAACTAGAAAATAGATTAATACAGACAGATTTAGTCTTTATTATAGACAGATTTTTGGTTACCGACGGATTTTGTACCTCTATAAAAGCCCCGTCGGAAATTATTTACCGACCGATTTTTTTTCCGTCGAAAAATTACCGACGGATTTTTACCAGTTACCGACGGATTTTCCCTCTGTAATTACAGACGGATTTTCAGACGGATTTTTCGTCTATAATTACAGACAGATTTTTAGACGGATTTTCTCTCTGTAATTACAGACGGATTTTCAGACAGATTTTTCGTCTGTAATTACAAACGGATTTTCAGATAGATTTTCCGTCTGTAACTACAGACAGATTTTCAGACAGATGTTTTGTCTGTAATTACAGATGAATTTTCTGATAAATTTTTCGTCTGTAATTTGAACTTTGGAAAATCATCTCACACTCTAATTACAGACAGAAAATCCGTCTGTAAATCTGTCAGTAAGGTAAAATATAATTTTTTATTTTTTAATTACAAAATAAATTTGTTTTCATACAAAATAAATATAAATTTAATACAAATGTTTTATCTAATTTGTATTTGAATATTTATAATATTTCAAAAAATAAACAATTTCATTGTATTATCAAACTAAAAGAAAAGTACTATAAACAAACAAGTCAATATAATTCAAAACATAAACAAAATGCATTGATACATCAACTATAATCCTCAGTGTATTGTTCAACCGTACTAAATTTATCAGCTATAATCCATAACATTGTATTATATGAGAAAAATTACATTATGCAAATCTCTACAAGCCAATCAACTACTAGCCCATGCATGCTTTGAGTAATGTCGTGTTGCTTTATATCTCTTAATGCAATTAAAAAAGGGCTTAATGTAACACCCTACCATAAAGAGTCTTATGCTTAAGTCATAATTCAGAGATGGCAAGGTATTACGCCCTCTAAAATAAAAATTTAGTACGTATAGTAGTATGAATGATTGATTATAACTAGGAGCCTTTGTAGAAAAGGGGTAAACAAAAACCGCAACTCAAAAGCGCAACACTCCGATCGATAACGTAAAAGCAAGGATAAACCAGTTCAAGATTATATATAAACAAAAGAGTGTCAAAAACAGGAATATCAAGACCCAAAATCCGGCTGCGAAGATAACCGGTCCGAGCATAGCAATATATACATATGATAAAAATAAGGAAAACCCCAAAGGAAACCCAAAGGGACACAAACACATAAAACCTATTCTCCAAAATCTCCCATAAGAGGAGTCATCACAGTTTATATTATTTAATGGAGATAAAAGTATCTAAGCAAAACATATAAACCAAAACATAGTCCCCAAGAACAAGGAATCTTCACAAATCTAGAAGTCTCCAGCATGCCTCAGCGGGAAACCGTACGTCCTGCATCTGAAAACCACAAAATCCGCATGGGTGAGAACCAGAGGTCCCCAGCATGGTAACAGCTTCCACATATATAATACATAATAATAGAGGAAAGCCGAAGGCAATCCTAGAACTTCCTTCAGATAATATCAAAGCTTATAAACAAGCTAAGCCATAAAAGGGCATCTGGCTAAAGATACTTCAGTCTAACTAATACTTCCCTTTCCAATTCCTTCAGACCTCCCAACCACCAGTAGGAGTATAAAGTAGCAAACACAGTTATATCAAACAAGAAATATACAATTAGGAACAAGTCGGGCATTTAGACAATTAGCAAGTAATATGCAGTCAAATAGGCAATCTCAAACAATTCATATAGTATGCATATGATGAATGCCTGTCCCTAGTGGTTGATGATATCATCTGTCGGTTATAGAGCCAACCCGACAAGTCCTGGTAGCTAACCATTGGACTGTCCCTCTGTCACGCATCCCCAACTCGAGTTATACTCATCATAAACTTGATCATAATCATGATCTATATCCATCACCTTCACTGGTGAATATTTACGGGGGCGAGCTCATCCAGGTCTTTCACAATGCCCGGCCACACTTATGACATAGGGTCAAAAGAGCTTCGAGTCTCAACCTGGAGCACGTGGTGGCTAGCCACTGCTTCCCCCCAGGGAAACTCTCAACTCCAACAGTGGAAGTGCAACATTCACAATTCATTCAACAGCATATATGCATTTATACATAGCCATAATCATGGCTCCACCGTAACACGGCAATAATCTAGCCATCCGGCTCATGGTTAAATCCATAACCAGCCAATATTCATAGCATACCCAGCTATTCCGGCTCACGGTTCAATCCAGAACCAGCCAATTCATAAACAATTACGGCCCTTCGGCCATTGGCATAACAAGCACTTCCACCACCATCCTCCACATCTCACATAATCATCAATGATCCTCATTGATTATTCATTTTTCCTTGCTTTACTCGCAAGTTACCACATTCACTAGCCTTTCTTCTCATAGCTAGACATATCATAATGATTTAAGATATAAGTGGTGAGATCGGAGGCTTAGAAGTATGAAATTTGGCTTTTAAAACTCAAAAATCAACTTTGGGATGAAAACAGGGCCACGCGTACGCGCACTCCACGCGCACGCGTAGATGGCCTCAAAAACTTCATCGACGCACAAGCGTCATGCACGCTAACGCGTGGATTAAAAATTTGCCAATCGGCAAGTACGCGTCAACCACGCGTACGCGTGGGCGTTCTCGTGCCCCAGGCACAACACTGGCACAGTTCTGGCATAACTCTCTGGAAAATGGCTGGGCATTGGGTGCAGCACAATCGGCGCGCCCGCGCACTTAACGCGTACGCGTGTATGGCATTTTCGGGAAGAACGGCGCGCATGCGCCAAGTGCGCCCACGCGCAAGGGGTCATTCTGCTAAAAATTTTCTAAGGGGTCATTCTGCTAAAAATTTTCTAAGTTAAAAGCTGCAGAATTTACCAATTTGAACCCCAATCTTCCAACGGACATAACTTTCTCATTTTAAATCGTTTTTCACCCGTTCTTCGAAGGGCATGGACATCCCGAATCCAATTTCATTTCTAAATAGATTTGGCACAAAACAGAGATCCGTAGTCCAAGTTATGTTCCACCAAAGTATGCCCAAAAACCATGTTTTTCATAAAAACCACAAAGCGCCATTTTCAAAACAAGCCATTTTCAACTCTTTTCGAAATCAATCAAAACATGCCATTTTCATCCCTTTTCTTTGAAATCAATCAAAATATATCAATTTCAACATCAAGCCTCCTCAACTCACACATTGACACTTTACCACAATTATACAAAATCACTATTTCATCATTCTAACCCACTTCACCCAAGTGGCTCAAACTCAAATATATTGACACATCATATACTCTTACTCATGCCAATTCTCAACAACACCAATTCCAATAAATCATCATTGTACACAATTAATATCATACTCACCATCAACATGGTTCAACCCACAATTCAACCATAACCAATCATCAAGCATATATCACAACATGCATATTTCTCATACATCATACCATCAAGGCATCATTAATCATCATCACATATATGACCACATCATATATCTCAATCATTCAACAACATCAACCATTCAATGCCTATCTTAGGGTCTCTAGCCTAAGTATTTCCTACCACATTACATATTAGATACGGGAAACCGAAACCATACCTTAGCCGATTTTCCCAAGCTCCACCGGAGCACTTCCAAACCACTTATCCACAAGCTCTCAAGGCCTCAACACCTCCAAGAACAGATTTTTCACCACCAAACCCTTTCCAAGCTTTTCAAAATCACCAATCAAGCTCCAATATTCACATATACACAACCTAAGCCACAATCATCATACCCATACACAACATCTCAATACCCAAACATCATAGAACAACAAAATTACACTAGGGTTGAGAATCTTACCACACCCAAGGTCCAAGGAGACAAGATTAACCTTCTCCTTCAAGAGAGTTGGGTCCTATAACATCAAAGAACCCAAAATCTCAACATTTCACCCATGAAACTCGAAAATAAGGGCTGAAATTTCGAACAGCAACACGTGGCTTACCTCAAGATTAATTGTATGGGTTTTGTAGAGCTCTCCACGGTGAACGCGTGGCCGTAAACGGAGCGGCAATCGGAGCTCTAGATCAAAAGTTATGGTGGTTTGAAGATCAACCAAGGGAGAGAACTTGAGAGAGTGTTCTTCCTCCCTTTCTCTCTAATTTCAGCTTGTGTGTGTAACAAATGAGGAGAGAGAGTGCTGAAAACTAGGGTTTTGGTTAAGTTATGTTGGGCCAAGGGCCCACTTTGGGTCCGTTTGGCCCGGTTTGGCCCGTTTGGTCCAATCTTGGCCCGAATTCTATAAAATTGGTACCGAAATTCTCGTCTCAGTCTCCTCTATCATATTTAGCCACAAAAATCACATTTTGGGCTTTCTAGAATAAATTCTCGTTTATGGGTTAATTAGCCGTTAATTAACCGGGTTTTACATTCTACCCACCTAATTGGGAATTTTGCCCACAAAATTCAAATGCAATTACCTGAGAATAAATGCGGATAATCCATTCGCATCTCCGACTCAAGTTCCCAAGTGTGTTCCTCAACACCGTCTCGACTCCAAGCCACCTTGACTAATGAAACCTCTTTTCCACGCAACCGTTTGATACTAGTATCATCAATTCTGACTGGAGCCACTGGAAGCGTCAAATCTTCCCTTAACTGAACCGACTCAGGTTCTAACACATGGCTAGCATCAGGGGTGTACTTCCGAAGCTGCGACACGTGAAACACGTCGTGCAGGTTCGAAAGATGAGGTGGTAGAGCCATCCGATACGCCACCGGTCCAACCCTCTCCAGGATTTGAAATGGACCAATGTATCGAGGATTCAACTTCTTTACCTTAATCGCCCTACCTACTCCCGTAGTCGGAGTAACTTTAAGGAAGACATGATCTCCTTCCTCAAATTCTAAGGGCTTTCGCCTCTGATCGGCGTAACTCTTTTGACGACTCTGCGCCGTAAGCATCCTATCACGGATTTTCTTGATTTGTTCAGTAGTCTCCGCTATCATTTCCGGCCCTAACAAGCTTTTTTCTCCAGCTTCATACCAACAAAGCGGAGATTGACATTTCCTCCCATACAAGGCCTCATACGGAGCCATTCCAATGCTCGCATGATAGCTATTATTGTATGCAAACTCCACCAATGGCATATACCGATCCCAACTCATCGGTTGGTCCAAAACACACGCTCTCGACATATCCTCTAGTGTTTGGATCGTCCTCTCGGATTGACCATCTGTTTGAGGATGGTAAGCCGTGCTCAAGCTTAATCGGGTTCCAAAAGCTTTCTGAAATGCACCCCAAAACCTTGAAGTGAAACGAGGATCTCTATCAGAGATTATAGTAGCAGGTACACCATGAAGTCTCACAATCTCCTTTATGTATAACCGTGCTAGCTCCTCAAGGGTGTAAGTCATACGAATGGGTAAAAAGTGAGCTGACTTCGTCAGTCGGTCCACAATCATCCAAATAGCATCAAAACCAGCCCTAGTCCTTGGCAATCCCGACACAAAGTCCATTGCAATACTTTCCCACTTCCATTGTGGAATCTCTAAAGGTTGCAACATCCCGGAAGGTCTTTGATGTTCAATCTTTACCTTCTGAAAAGTTAAGCACTTTGATACATATTCCGCCACATCATTCTTCATACCCGGCCACCAGAACATTGCCTTTAAATCATGGTACATCTTAGTACTTCCCGGGTGAATGGAGAATCCGCTTTTGTGTGCCTCCTTTAAAATATCTTGCCTCAAAGTGCCAACATCCGGCACAATGATCCTACCCTTGAACCTCCATAACCCATCTTTTTCTTCCGTCACTCTCCACTGTTTTCCTTGCTCAATAGCCGGTAACACCTTCCATAATGCTTCATCATTCTGATGAGCCTTTAGGAGTTCGGACTTAAAATCACTTGAGATCTCTAATCGGCTCAAACACAAGGTTCCGAATACTTCTCGAGTACCAATTTTTAGACTCTCAAATCCCTTGAGCAACTTCTCCTCTTGAAGCATCATCCAAGCCGCATATAACGACTTTCGACTTAAAGCATCCGCCACTACATTCGCTTTTCCCGGATGGTAATTCAACTCAAAGTCGTAGTCCTTCAGTAATTCCATCCACCTTCTCTGCCTCATATTAAGCTCTTTCTGATCAAAGAGGTACTTCAAGCTCTTATGATCAGAGAAAACTTGGAACTTAACCCCATAGAGATAATGCCTCCACACCTTCAAGGCAAACACAACTGCAGCGAGTTCCAAATCGTGCGTAGGGTAACTAACTTCATGAGGTCTCAACTGTCGTGAGGCATACGCCACCACATTATGATGCTGCATCAGCACGCACCCTAGACCCTTCAATGAGGCATCACAATACACCTCAAATGGCTCGTTCGGCTCGGGTAACACTAACACAGGTGCAGTGGTCAACTTTTTCTTCAATGTCTGAAAGCTCTCCTCGCACTCAGGAGTCCAAACAAACGGAGTGTCTTTGCGGGTTAACTTTGTCATTGGCAAAGCTATCTGTGAAAAGCCCTTGATAAACCTTCGGTAATAGCCAGCTAAACCCAGAAAACTCCTTATCTCCGTCACGGTGGTTGGTTGCTTCCAATCCATCACAGCCTCCACCTTAGTTGGATCTACGGCTATTCCCTTCTTACTCACCACATGGCCCAAAAACGTCACCTCACTCTTCCAAAACTCACACTTCGACAGTTTTGCATAGAGTTTCTTCTCCTTTAGAATCTGCAACACGGTCCTCAAGTGTTCCGCATGCTCTTCTTCAGTTTTGGAATAAATCAGTATGTCATCAATGAAGACAACAACGAATTTATCCAAAAACGGACGGAAAACTCTATTCATGTAATCCATAAACACTGCAGGAGCATTCGTCAACCCAAAAGACATTACAGTGTACTCGTAATGACCATAACGAGTCCTGAAAGCGGTCTTAGGGATATCCTCACCCCTCACCCTTATCTGGTGATAACCGGATCGCAAATCGATCTTGGAGAAAACTCCAGCTCCTTGTAACTGATCCATGAGATCATCAATTCTCGGCAATGGGTACTTATTCTTTATTGTAACCTTGTTCAGTTGCCTGTAATCCACACAGAGCCGCATACTCCCATCCTTCTTCTTCACCAGTAACACTGGAGCACCCCACGGAGAAACACTTGGTCGTATAAAATTCTTACCCAACAAATCCTCTAACTGAGACTTTAGCTCGTTCATCTCTAATGGTGACATCCTATAAGGAGCACTTGAGATTGGTCCCGCCCCGGGCACCAATTCAATAGCAAACTCAACCTCTCGGTTAGGTGGAAACTCATCAATATCATCGGGAAACACTTCCGAAAACTCACACACAACCGGAATATGTTCCAACCTTTGATCATCACCCGAAACGCCCGCGGTTAACAACATGATACCCTGACATTTGGTTCGGAACAGTTCACCATCATCGAATTCAAGTAATAATTATTCACCATGACCGGCCCTTCAGTATCTTCCGGCATAAAGTACACCGACTTTGTAGAACAATCTAGCAGAACATGGTTCTTAGATAACCAGTCCAATCCCAAGATAAGATCAAGACCAATCATCGGTAAGCAGACTAAATTATGAATAAAATCACGCTGCTTGAACCTAAAGGAAACTTCCGGGCATCCTAGCCTAGTTACCATGGCTTCATGGGTAGCATTGTACACCCTTAGATCATAACCTAAAGTTACAATCTTCAGTCCTAACTCATGGGCTTTCTCAAATGCAATGAATGAATGTGATGCTCCCGAATCAAATAAAGCATTTAAAGTTTGACCAGCCAGTTCACAGTTACCTCTAATGAGTGTCTCAGATCCCTCAGCTCCTACAGCTGAAGTGGTGAACACCCGACCAGTCTGTTGTGCTTTCCCAGCACCTTGTTTCTGCTTCTCAGGACAATTTGCGGCTTTATGCCCCGCCTTTCCACAAGTGTAGCACAAACCCCATCCGGCCTTGCATGGTGCTCCCGGATGGTGACTCCCACATCTAGTACAAGCTTGATCATTCTGAGGCTGCTTCCCATACCTTTTTCCTTGGGAGTTGTTGTTGTTGTTGGACCTCCTAAAAGAGCTTCCCCTCTTGAAAGACAGACCTCTAGGTGCAAAGCTCTTCCCTCGGTTTTGTGGGAATGATCCCTTTTGACTCCCTTTCTCAGCGGTTGCCCTCTTCACACACTCTTCAGCAACCCTACACTTGTTTACCAACTCGGAGAAAGTCCTGATCTCCATTGGTCCCACTGAACTGAAGATATCGCTCCGGAGTCCTCCTTCATATTTAACACACTTCCATTCCTCATATTCCACCGGAGTCCCTTGGCACATACGAGAGAACCTGAACAGCTCCTCAAACTTGTCAGTATACTCTGATATGGACATAGTACCCTGCTTCAGCTGTAACAATTCAAGCTCCTTAGCCGTCCTAGCAGAAGTCGGAAAGTACTTCTTATAGAACTCCTCTTGGAAAACATTCCAAGTGATATAGTCATCACCCTGCTGCAGAAGGCGTCGGATACCTTGCCACCAATGGGACGCTTCACCGACAAGCATATAGGTAGCAAACTCGACACGCTGTCCTTCAGGCACCACTTGCGCTTGCAGCGCTCGCTCTATAGCCTGAAACCATGTATCAGCCTCAGTCGGGCTAGTAGTCCCCTTGAACTTAGGCGGATTAACCTTCAAAAAGTTTGCCAGTGTCATCGGGCCATGAACTCCACCTCCATCATTACCATGGTTGTTCATCTGTTGACCAAGAGCCTCAGCAGTGGCTTGCATAGCAGCAGCCATGTTCTCCAACGCAGTCATAAAGTTCACTGGGTCATTAGGGTTATTCTCCGACACACGAGCATTCGTACGACCTCTCACACTACCTCTACCGCGTCCAGGAGGCGCCATCTGGTTCCTATACATACCAAACAATCGATATTAAGTTGATCAGTCTCAATATCGGAAGTCTAGTGCTTCAAGGTCCCAAATGCATGCTCATGAACGTTTATGCCAATTATATCAAGCAGATATACTAATAGCACATAACACACACACAAAGAATGTACAGAAGCATAATCAGTCCATCCCTCAGGCTCTACAGGAACGAACTGCTCTGATACCATAATGTAACACCCTACCATACAGAGTCTTATGCTTAAGTCATAATTCAGAGATGGCAAGGTATTACGCCCTCTAAAATAAAAATTTAGTACGTATAGTAGTATGAATGATTGATTATAACTAGGAGCCTTTGTAGAAAAGGGGTAAACAAAAACCGCAACTCAAAAGCGCAACACTCCGATTGATAACGTAACAAGCAAGGATAAACCAGTTCGAGATTATATATATACAAAAGAGTGTCAAAAACAGGAATATCAAGACCCAAAATCCGGCTGCGAAGATAACCGGTCCGAGCATAGCAATATATATATGATAAAAATAAGGAAAACCCCAAAGGAAACCCAAAAGGACACAAATACATAAAACCTATTCTCCAAAATCTCCCATAAGAGGAGTCATCACAGTTTGTATTATTTAATGGAGATAAAAGTATCTAAGCAAAACATATAAACCAAAACATAGTCCCCAAGAACAAGGAATCTTCGCAAATCTAGAAGTCTCCAGCATGCCTCAGCGGGAAACCGTACGTCCTGCATCTGAAAACCACAAAATCCGCATGGGTGAGAACCAGAGGTCCCCAGCATGGTAACAACTTCCACATATATAATACATAATAATAGAGGAAAGCCGAAGGCAATCCTAGAACTTCCTTCAGATAATATCAAAGCTTATAAACAAGCTAAGCCATAAAAGGGCATCTGGCTAAAGATACTTCAGTCTAACTAATACTTCCCTTTCCAATTCCTTCAGACCTCCCAACCACCAGTAGGAGTATAAAGTAGCAAACACAGTTATATCAAACAAGAAATATACAATTAGGAACAAGTCGGGCATTTAGACAATTAGCAAGTAATATGCAGTCAAATAGGCAATCTCAAACAATTCATATAGTATGCATATGATGAATGCCTGTCCCTAGTGGCTGATGATATCATCTGTCGGTTATAGAGCCAACCCGACAAGTCCTGGTAGCTAACCATTGGACTGTCCCTCTGTCACGCATCCCCAACTCGAGTTATACTCATCATAAACTTGATCATAATCATGATCTATATCCATCACCTTCACTGGTGAATATTTACGGGGGCGAGCTCATCCGGGTCTTTCACAGTGCCCGGCCACACTTATGACATAGGGTCAAAAGAGCTTCGAGTCTCAACCTGGAGCACGTGGTGGCTAGCCACTGCTTCCCCCCAGGGAAACTCTCAACTCCAATAGTGGAAGTGCAACATTCACAATTCATTCAACAGCATATATGCATTTATACATAGCCATAATCATGGCTCCACCGTAACACGGCAATAATCTAGCCATCCGGCTCATGGTTAAATCCATAACCAGCCAATATTCATAGCATACCCAGCTATTCCGGCTCACGGTTCAATCCAGAACCAGCCAATTCATAAACAATTACGGCCCTTCGGCCATTGGCATAACAAGCACTTCCACCACCATCCTCCACATCTCACATAATAATCAATGATCCTCATTGATTATTCATTTTCCCTTGCTTTACTCGCAAGTTACCACATTCACTAGCCTTTCTTCTCATAGCTAGACATATCATAATGATTTAAGATATAAGAGGTGAGATCGGAGGCTTAAAAGTATGAAATTTGGCTTTTAAAACTCAAAAATCAACTTTGGGATGAAAACAGGGCCACGCGTACGCGCACTCCACGCGCACGCGTAGATGGCCTCAAACACGCTAACGCGTGGATTAAAAATTTGCCAATCGGCGGGTACGCGTGGGCGTTCTCGTGCCCCAGGCACAACACTGGCACAGTTCTGGCATAACTCTCTGGAAAATGGCTGGGCATTGGGTGCAGCACAATCGGCGCGCCCGCGCACATCACGCGTACGCGTGTATGGCGTTTTCGGGAAGAACGGCGCGCACGCGCCAAGTGCGCCCATGCGCAAGGGGTCATTCTGCTAAAAATTTTCTAAGTTAAAAGCTGCAGAATTTACCAATTTGAACCCCAATCTTCCAACGGACATAACTTTCTCATTTTAAATCATTTTTCACCCGTTCTTCGAACGGCATGGACATCCCGGATCCAATTTCATTTCTAAATAGATTTGGCACAAAACAGAGATCCGTAGTCCAAGTTATGTTCCACCAAAGTATGCCCAAAAACCATGTTTTTCATAAAAACCACAAAGTGCCATTTTCAAAACAAGCCATTTTCAACTCTTTTCGAAATCAATCAAAACATGTCATTTTCATCCCTTTTCTTTGAAATCAATCAAAATATATCAATTTCAACATCAAGCCTCCTCAACTCACACATTTACACTTTACCACAATTATACAAAATCACTATTTCATCATTCTAACCCACTTCACCCAAGTGGCTCAAACTCAAATATATTGACACATCATATACTCTTACTCATGCCAATTCTCAACAACACCAATTCCAATAAATCATCATTATACACAATCAATATCATACTCACCATCAACATGGTTCAACCCACAATTCAACCATAACCAATCATCAAGCATATATCACAACATGCATATTTCTCATACATCATACCATCAAGGCATCATTAATCATCATCACATATATGACCACATCATATATCTCAATCATTCAACAACATCAACCATTCAATGCCTATCTTAGGGTCTCTAGCCTAAGTATTTCCTACCACATTACATATTAGATACGGGAAACCGAAACCATACCTTAGTCGATTTTCCCAAGCTCCACCGGAGCACTTCCAAACCACTTATCCACAAGCTCTCAAGGCCTCAACACCTCCAAGAACAGATTTTTCACCACCAAACCCTTTCCAAGCTTTTCAAAATCACCAATCAAGCTCCAATATTCACATATACACAACCTAAGCCACAATCATCATACCCATACACAACATCGCAATACCCAAACATCATAGAACAACAAAATTACACTAGGGTTGAGAATCTTACCACACCCAAGGTCCAAGGAGACAAGATTAACCTTCTCCTTCAAGAGAGTTGGGTCCTATAACATCAAAGAACCCAAAATCTCAACATTTCACCCATGAAACTCGAAAATAAGGGCTGAAATTTCGAACAGCAACACGTGGCTTACCTCAAGATTAATTGTATGGGTTTTGTAGAGCTCTCCGCGGTGAACGCGTGGCCGCAAACGGAGCGGCAATCGGAGCTCTAGATCAAAAGTTATGGTGGTTTGAAGATCAACCAAGGGAGAGAACTTGAGAGGGTGTTCTTCCTCCCTTTCTCTCTAATTTCAGCTTGTGTGTGTAACAAATGAGGAGAGAGAGTGCTGAAAACTAGGGTTTTGGTTAAGTTATGTTGGGCCAAGGGCCCACTTTGGGTCCGTTTGGCCCGGTTTGGCCCGTTTGGTCCAATCTTGGCCCGAATTCTATAAAATTGGTACCGAAATTCTCGTCTCAGTCTCCTCTATCATATTTAGCCACAAAAATCACATTTTGAGCTTTCTAGAATAAATTCTCATTTATGGGTTAATTAGCCGTTAATTAACCGGGTTTTACACTACACTTCTTGCCTGAAAATATTTCAAAGTACTGCATGTCAGTAAAAGTACACAATAGAGAAAAATACATGAAAAAATGTCAATAGTAAAAATTATTCACTTTGTTATGGCACAAAAAACTCATTACTCAACATTCTAATGAAAATTATGTCAATTAAATGCATAAGGAGCCACCCCTGACACTCCATTAAATCTGCATAGAAGTAATTTTAGGTGCTCATGCTTCTTGCCACCAGTTGTAGGGTGCTTCCAGTAGCTTAAAGGGACAATATGAATTAACTAATTTGCCATGAAATGAAACTAGTAAAATAGTTCTCAATTCAAATGTTGAAAATATAAAAATCTGGCCTTCTATATATTTTAATTCATGGGCTTCCAACAAAAATTAACTAATTTTTATGTTACAATGATGCTGTCAAATGTCTATGCAACTCAGTTTTTGCAACTCAGTTTCTGCCAACTAGTCAGTACTCAATGAATTTATGGTCATGGATCCACTCTAGCCTATATAGACTTAGTTTAGATTATATCAAACTGAAGGCAATTACAGCATAAAAAAATATAAACAGACTATTAACATTGACCATTAATGCATTACTTACAACTTTTCCTATCTTCGGTGCATCCAAAGATCCCAGTCGTCCAAGGTTCATCTGCCGGAGGCGAATAGCTTTCAGGTAGTGGCTGTCTACATTCAGGGCACTTGTGAACAGCCAACTGCACAATACCGAAAATTCATGACCAAAATATATATCTACATATTAGCAAACACACTCAAAGCACCCAAAAAAACACCAACACAAGTTCTCAAATAGTTTCTTGCAGAAAAATTGAAATCTAACTTAATGAACCTCAATAACATAACAGAAAATTGGGAATATTACATAGAACTTGCATTTAAAATAAAAAGATAGAGAGAATCTCTTATAATAGTTTTACAGTGTAGTGATCAGCTCCTCCATGCAGAAGATGCTTCCAAATCAAAATCTTTTTCACACCATGTGCTTGCCTGCAATATCAAATGAGGCAGGTAAGAGTTTCTTTATAATTGAGAAAACTAAAATTTGATTTTCTTATAAGCTACTATCTGCAGCTCGAACAAAATAAAAAAAGCTTAAAACTGGCAAAATCCTAATTATTTCTAAATTTTATCCAAATATGTGAAACCTGGCTTTCTTATACAGTATTTTGGCAAAATAAGCTGAAGAAAAGCACCCTTATCTGTGAATAAGAGACACGCCAACAAACAAGCAACAAGCATAAACAAAAACATAGACTGATAAACTAATAAAATAGAACACCTTGTAGCCTCTTCGAAGAAATTCTAGAGAGCTTCCCTCCCCTTCTTGAAGTCCCAAGACTCTCAACAACTCTTCTTTGGCCTACATCAGTTTAAAAGTTAATACTAGTGTTTACAATTTAAAAAGTGAAAAGAGTTAAAGATTATGTATTTACTTCACCAAGGGTGAAGCGGGTTGCACTTTCTGCTATGCAAGCGTAAGAACCATCTGCTTGCTTAAGCATCAGCTGCCAAGGACCTGAACAACAAACCATGAAGTAACAATCTAGTGCACCAGTTATATACTGAGATCAAAATACCATATACCCATACCTGGATACTGGCAGAACACTGCTCTACTGTAATTGACAATATAAGGTGCTATTGCAACTGTCTTAAAAACATAAAAAGAAAACAATCAATACCAATTATTTGATAAAATGATCAGGTAAAAACAATTCAATAAAGAAGAGGCACCTTTGAATACTCTCTGATTCTAATGTAGAATACCGGAGTAAATTGTGAAAGGAAGCGGTAATGCAAATCTTTGGGAGGGAAGCCCAAAAGGCCTAAATCGACACTGTAAATTCAATACTAACTCTGTCAAAAATAATTATATTAAAACTATGGATTTAGGCACAGCAACATGTATGTATATATAAAGAGAATATACCATAGTGTGTCTAGTTCAAGATTAAATAGAAGTGTTGGTGTAGACACGGCAAATTTTTCCTGCAAAATTCAAGAGATAACAATATATAAAATACATTAAAGTAACTACCACCAAAATGAAACGAGTCAGAAATATAACCTGTTCAATAGCTAATAATTAAGAATTTAAGAATTGATTATACAGTCAACAAAGGCCATCAAAATCTAGATTTGGAAGAAAATAGTATACAAAAAAGAATGATACATGCTGTCCCAAAATCAAACGAAAGGATTCAAGCTTTATATTCCATTGCATATTATCACCAAAGAAAAAAACTAAATATATTCTGAATGAATAAGCCAACAATAACCCAATGCAAATAAGAAATAGCGAAATTTAATAAGCACATCAAATATTAAAAGTGAAAAGAGGTTCAAGAAACATTCCATCTGGCAGAGACACCATACCACATACTTCTCTATATTTGCAAGTTCACGCATACTGCAGTTAAGGAATATGTAGAGTGATGGAGGCTCATTAGACTTCCATCTTCTGCAGTTCAGGTATCAAGTCATCATGCATTATTATTAATTTTGAATTTTTTATACATTCTCTCATCCCCAAGTTTCGAACTTGATAATTTGGAAAAAATTATTGACTCAGTACAATATACTAATGCCATTTTCCCTAAAGAACAAACCTTCATTTTCATCTTCAAAATCAAAATCAAGGGTGTTTCTAACGGATCGAAAAAATGAAGTCATAGGTCCAGCAGGGACATGTCTAAGGAACCAATGGTAATGCCATCAATCTGAATGCACAACAAAAATGACACTTCAAAATAAGAAAGATGCAGGAAAATAAGATAAATCCATTAGAAAGATGGGAAAAAAATCATAATAAGTGTATTTTTATTACCGAATCCAGAGTTGATTTGAACAACTCGGAGGCTCTGCGCTTTTCTGGCTTATCAGGGAAGACCTACAACCGGGAACATATATCATAAGATCTTCTCCAGAAAAACAGAAGGTAAAAATTTATTCATGAAAATAAATATTTCTTCTAAGTAAGGATGGGACGAAAATAATGCGTCTTCTTACTAAGCAAGCTCGGGTATCCTGTTTCTCCTGGAGCTTTTTCACAACAGCCAATGCGAGTTGAATGTTGGCATCAATGAACTCATCTGAAGATCCCTTGAAATATTTAGGAATTTGTGACAATTATGTGAAATGCTTTGAGACGCATGCCTCATAAAGGTCAAGTAACCGTGAATTAGAACAATGCCTCTTGAAGCATGAAATTGATGTTAGCCTAACATAAAGCATAGACATGAAAATAAACTAAACGGACTTATATGTCGACACACATGAACTGTGCTCACAATCAATAATAATTAATAAGTAAAATGTCATTTTAGATCAGAATTCAAGTTACCCGTGCGCCATATCTTAAAATGTTATGTTATTGATTGTGACAATATCCGCAAGTGCATCTAAGAATCTGAAGCTAAGTACTAATGAAGATGAAGTAAAAGTTGACAAGTTAAGGCACTCTCAACTATCACTAATAGCATTTGGCACTGGAAATGACTTGACAAATTCAGAAGTCTCCTTGAGATTGAGCTTGCAAAGTGGGTCAGGGAAGTCATCATCTACAAAAGGGTTACTGTTCTTGTTCTTCCCATAAAAGCTACTCATATTGGATTCAATAGGTACTAGCACCTGAACCCAAACAGCAAAAGTGAGTCAGTGAAGAAAAACAAAACACATTCTTGTAATGTAATGTATCGTAGAACAAAGGGATAAAAATGAAGGTAAAAGATTTCACAGTCATTGTATCAAACATGTGGTGATCATTACCCTAAGTGGTGTCAATACAGAAGGCCTTCTCCTTCTGCATTCCAAACACTCCTGCCAGATAAATAAATAAACAAGGAGTTTAGAAACGAATTAGAATTAGTATTCATAATTTCATCTGAATCAGAAGTGAAAGCGTGAAGCAACTGAGGTGTTCACCTTGTCGAGATCCTCACGAGAATGAGAGGTTCTCGTAATTCTTGTACTGCTTCAATCGAGTCTCGCGGTACTTCTGTACCTGTAGTTAAGCTTCACCCATGGAATCCATTGTATATCTTTCCCATGGAGCTTCAGCATAGCCACACGCAGGAGGAGACAGAGACCGGCGACGCAGGAGGAAAAACAGAGCATTACGGGTTTCAACCATGGAGAAAGGAGCGACGTTTGAAGGCTTACAAGAGAATGAGCATGACAAAGGCTTTGAGACGGAGGGAGCGTCGATGGAGGGAGCGGCGAAAACAAGGGTTGGAAGCACGACAAAGTTCTGGGATTAGGGTTGGAGGCGCGACGAAGCTCTGGGGTTAGGGTTGATGTGGCAGCGGAGGGAGACCGTGCGACGCACGCAAGGTACGACAGAGAGAGATCTGTGACGCTAGCGGCGGAAGAAGCTGGTGCAACAGAGAGAAGAAGTAACTCGGTGACGGAGAGAGGAACAAGCTCATTTGATATGGGTGGAGTGTAACTGGATCGAGTGGATAGAGATAATATTAGGGTTATCTCAATATTTACCGATGAAAAATTTAAATTATAGACGGATTTTCCGTCTGTAATAATTTAATAAAACACATCATTTTCGTCTACTTAATTACAGACGGATTTTCCGTCTGTAACCATTTTTCACAGAAAAAAATTAATTTTTCCGACGAAATTATTGATGGATTTTCTTTTCCGTCTGTAATTTATGGTAATCCATTTTTTTAGTTTTTTGACCAAAAATCCCTCTAAAATTCCTTCTATATTTCCGTGAGATAAAATCCGTCGGAAATATCCGTCTGTAATAACTAATTTTCTAGTAGTGAATAAAGGATGGATTTTTTGGCTTGAAGGATAATACAATCAAATATTCTTGAAAATTTTAAAATTGTGAGTATATATTCTTCCTATATTAATATACGCATGCATGTTACGTCACTTTTTTTCATAAATGGAAAATAACATTTATCCGTTAAATTTGTTAGTTGCTCAACCGATTCATCTTATTTATTGTGATTGAGATTGATATATAATCATAAATATTTTTTTCTCCATTAATTTTAGTGAAGAAATCTATGACGTAAAATAAAATAAAATAAAGTCAGTATCTACTTTTTTTCTCAATATTTTTTATATTTACGGTAAATATTAAATATAAAAAAGAAAAAATAATATTAATTATTATCACTTTTATTTATTTACATTTATAATTAAATTTAATATAATTATAGTAAGTCTCTATAATTATAACAATTTATATCTGTTACATATATAGCAATTATATTATATATAGTTATATATCTCCTCTTTTATATATACTTAGCAAGTATTTCTATTTATATAATCTACTTAATATATTAAAATTGGGTTTTTTTTCAACTAATGAGAGTGAGGTATGAATTTCTCATGAATTCATTTTCCCTCCAAAATGAATACATTTAATGAATAATGCATAATTATACTAATTTAGGAAAATAACTTTATTATACTTATATAAAATCCATATTTAATACATTATTAAACTACTTATCAATTATCAACCGAAAATATTTTTAATAATAATAATAATAATAATAATAATAATAATAATAATAATAATAATAATAATAATATATTTCTACTTAATATACTAAAATTGTATTTTTCCTAACTAATTGAAGTGAGGTGTCAATTTTTCATAAATTCATTTTTCTTCCAAAATGAAAGCACTATTCTCTCTTCTTCTAAATTTATTTTAGAAAAATATCTTTATTATATTTATATTACAATTAACAATAATGTATGATAATACTAATTTAGGAAAATATATTTATTATAATTATATAAAATTAATATTTAATGCATTATCAACTAATGAAAACGAGGTGTCAATTATTCATGAATTTATTTTTTCTCCAAAATGAAAGTACTATTCTCTCTTCTAAATTTATTTTAGAAAAATTAAAATGCCATGCTGAATATAGGTGGCAAGTTAAAAATAATAATCAAGTTCATAGAATCAAATCATATTTCTATAACATATATAAGAATGTATATTTTTATTATATAAAAATTGAATTTTTGTACTTCATGATGGGCGTGACATACTTGTTAGCGTGCTTCTTAATTTATTTTTTATAACTTATTGAATACAATTTATTATAGTAAATTAATTATATCAACTAATTAATTTGATTAGGTATTTAAATATTACACGATTTATTATAATTTATATCAATCAAATAATTGTAATTTATTATATCAATTATTTTAATTCATTAATTTATAAAGTACATAATAACATAGATGATTTGTTACTTATACTGATTAAATATAATAAATATATATTAATTTAGTTAAAAAAAATCATTGTCTCCTATGTTTTTCTATTTATTTTTTTAATTCATTAAATCCAATCAATTATAATAAATTAATTATATCAACTAATTAATTCAATCAATTATTTTCTAATTTATTTTTTGAATTCAATAAATCAAAT
Source organism: Arachis hypogaea (assembly GCF_003086295.3). NCBI lineage: Eukaryota > Viridiplantae > Streptophyta > Magnoliopsida > Fabales > Fabaceae > Arachis > Arachis hypogaea. The sequence continues at coordinate 71,652,983 of NC_092041.1, read as the reverse complement.
AAAATTAATTATACTAATTATTTGTATTAACTAATTGATTTGATTAATTCTTAAAAATATTTTTATTTAATTTATTTTATTTATTTAAATATAACTAATTCGTTATTTAATTTTATTAGGATAAATATCAAATTCTATTTCTAATATAAAATACAAAATTTTATTCATTCCATTTTTGTTTTACCACTATAAAAGACCATATATGCTAGAAGAAAATATCATTCATTTACCAATTACTCTTTTATTGGGTAACTTTTACAACAATTCTTTTTCTTCCTATGAGGCGTCGTCACAAGAATGCAACTATCATAGACACAAATCAGCACACACTCTTCAACTCCCGTGCTCATCATTCAGAGCAATATATGATATGTTATCCATTAAGCATTTATAGACCATGGTATTATCATGTTTGCATAAATAAAAAAAAATCTGTAATTAAGCTTAAGTCATTTACCTATTTGTGTGGTATATTGTAGTGTGAAATTACTTTTAATTTGTGTTGTGCAATGACATTATGGTTTAATTTAAACTTTTATTTTAGAATTGTGTTATGATTTTATCTCATCATTTTCTCTTAGATATTAAGTTGATGTATTTTTATTTATTATTATTGAAGCGGATGTGATATAAAATCTGTAAAAAGAAAAAAAAAACTTACATTCAATTTATTTTATTGTAGTCTTCTATTCTTCTATTTTTTATTCATTTATTTTCTTTTTAAATATCATATAATTTATTATAATTTATACCAATTAATTAATTATAATTTATTATATCAGTTAGTTTAATTCATTAATTTATAATATACATGATAAAATAGATCATTTGTTACTTGTACGTTTATTTTTTTAAATATAAATCTGAATAATTATTTTCAGTTTTTATTATGAACAAAATATTATTAATAATGAATAATAATTAATCACTCATACTTTTAATTAAAGTGTTTGGATAATTTTTATATTTATTAATATTAATTATGGATTATTTTTTCATAAATAACTTATATTATAATTTTATGTTAGTTCATAATTGATTAATAATTAATGTTCATGAAGCTATGTTACTCTAAATTTTATATTTTATAAATATTTTCTTTAAATATAATTTTTTTAACATAAAAATATATTATTTTTAATAATATCATAATTTTATATTTTTTAATTATTCTAAATGAATATTTTATCAAATACTAATTAAAGACATTCTTCCATTTGCTTTTACTAATTTATTTTTTAACTATTATATAAAACTAAAATCATATTAATGAATTTAATATTAAAATTAATTTGGCTTTTTATTATTTAGAGTGTTTTTCAATCAATAATTTTATACTCTTTACTTTTTTTCAAGTTTCATTTTGAATTTTAATTTAGTACTCAAAGGTAGTGAAATTCCATTGATACGAATATAAAGTTACAAAAGGGTCTATAGCGTAGAATAAGTAAAATAATGTGATACCCACATTGCAACATCCAAATGAAACAACTTAGGATTTAAAATGTTTATTTTTCTCTTTTTCGTCGTCTATTATATTATCTATTCTATCTATTCTATTATATAAAAATTGAATTTTTACCTTTAATGATAGAATCAGGGTAGCATGCTTCTGCTTTATTTTGTTTAACTCATTAAAGTCAATTCATTATGATGAATTAATTATATCAACTAATTAATTTGAATAGATATTTAAGTATCACACAATTTAAAATGATGTATATTAATTATTTGATTTAATTTTTATGATATATAAATTTAAGGAATAAATTAAAATAAGATAATTTATTACTTATTTAAATTGAATACAACAAATATAAATTAATTTAGTTAAAAATTTACTATTTTCTAATCTTCTATAATAAAAGTGACAAAACAAAATTATAAAAAAGTATTTTTTCACTTTTGCTATTTTAATTTTATTTTCTTTGCTTTTTTTATGTATAATTTTATTTTATATTAACTTTATTTATTTAATAATAAAATATACTCATATTAATTCTATCATATAATAATATATTTTTCTCCTATGTTAATCAAAGAATTTCAATAGTTATCAACTACATCTAATAGAATGACTGAGAAGTGAGAACTACGAGAAGTTAAACCCAGGTTCAAAATGCTGAAACAAAGAAAAGAAAACAGTGAATATATGATTAGAGAAAAATGTATAATAATAACAAAATATACTAAAACTGAATTTCTTCTCCAACTAATAAAAGTGAGGTGTTAATTCCTCATGAATTCATTTTTTCTCTAAAATGAAATCACTATTTTCTTTTCTAAATTTATTTTAAAAAATATATTTATTATAATTATATTACAATTAATATTTAACGAATAATGCTTGATTATACTAATTTAGAGAAATATTTTTATTATAATTATATAAAATCAATATTTAATACATTATTAACTAATAAAAGTGAGGTGTCAATTCTTCATGAATTCATTTTTTCTCTAAAATGAAAGTATTATTCTCTCTTCTAAATTTATTTTAGAAAAATATCTTTATTATAATTATATTACAATATTACAATTAGCATTTAATGAATAATGCATAATTATAATAATTTAGAAAAATAAAATAAAGTTCAGTAATTTATCTTCCGACTACACACGTGTATAGAATAACTTTTAAGAATGAGTCATGTATAGTAAATACGGTCGATGATTGTAAAACTGTATACTAACATTGATATAATATTATTTTAGGTATATGTTTTGTAGGCATCAAAGAAAAGTGTTGAGTTATTTTTTAGTAGATTTAAATTATTTATTGTTTATTAGAGAATTTTGTGCATTAGAATTCTCTAATAATTTATTATTTATTTTGAACTAATTTTGATATATTCTTACTTGACAGTAAAATAACATATAAAAATTTATTGGTGGGTCTAAGTATTATTAAGTTATTTATGATCACATTGAGTATATATGTTTAATTTATTAAAGAAAGTAGATTACTAAAACTAATTAATAACTATTTTAGAGTTAATATATTTAACACTAGCTTAAGAAAAAATAAATAATACATAACATATTATATTTTTATTAATCAAATTATTATAATTTAAATTAATTTTAATAAAATAATTTAAAATTATAATTTCAATCTTATTCACATGCATGGCACGGGTTAATACACTTGTAATAAAATATAAGAAGGTTTTCACATACACCACTATACTTTTTTAGTGCATTGGTATTTCATTATTTTTTAGTATTAAGGTATATAATAAAATATTTAAAAAATAAGATTGAATAGAAAACAGAAATTAAATACTAAAATTTGGTTTTTTCCCAACTACTAAAGGTGATGTGTCGATCTCTCATGTTTCCGTTTTCCCTCCAAAACAAATAATTTTTTTATATTCTAAATTATTTTATTGTAATTATATTATAATTAATACTAAATGAATAATATATAATAATACTAATTTGGCAACATATCTTCATTATAATTATATCAAATCAATATTTAATGCACTATTAAACTACTTATCAATTATCAATTAAAAATACTTTTAATAATTTTAATGATAATAATAATATCAATAATAGTAATAATAATAATAATAAATTTTTGTTATCCGATTCACGTATATCAAATAATTTTTCTAAATTATTTTATAAAAATAGCTTTAATATAATTATATTATTATTCATTAAATTAATATATAATTATACTAATTTAGAAACATATCTTCATTATAATGGTATCAAATCAAAATTTAATGCATTATTAAAAAATTAACTTAATAATAGGTAATTTACATATTTATTTTTGTTTTACTAAAGTCTATATATATAGTGTTTTCCTGTGGTACATGAATCTAAATTTGAGAGTCAATTCATAATTTTATATTTAGTATTTTTTTACTACTTCAAAGAATAAGAATGTATTCTTCGTTTTTCATTAAAATTGATCATTTTAAAGTACAATTTTTAATTTTTTATAATATTTTTTTATATACTCATTTTGTTATATTATTCTTTTGATCATTTTTTATTTGTTGTTACTCTAAGTTATTCTTATCGTCTAATGTTCCAGTTCGACTGTCTTTTGCCATAATCATTTACAATGCATCACATCCATGAAATATCTCATCGAGTTGTCTTCACTAATTCGGGTTCCAACTACATGGATGTAAGCGTTCAAAGAAGATGCAATAGTCTCTACTTTACCGAAGGATGTAAGCGTTAAGTTTTGCTAAATTCATGACAAATTCAGATATGCAATTTCAACGATTGGTAATGTATTTAAATTTTCTTAGTTTAAGCTGTTCATTATTAGAATAATTTTTTAACATATTTTAATTTTTTTTCAGAAATTACCAGCTTTCTTTTGCATGCATGCAATGCCATTGAGGGGAATAAGAGTTAGTTTGGTTTCTCGATGTGGCAATTCTATACCTTGCCGCATTGCATAGATAGCAGATGATGAAGCTTATCTAACAAGAGGATGGTCTGATTTTGCACAAATTCTAAATATTAAAACTTATGATGTTATATCAGTTGGTTGCGTTGTCGTTACAAGAATGATTCTATACTATACGTGACTAAAGACTAGAATATGTTCAATATTGTTTAGGTAATTTGGTTTTACTATTAGTATTTGATTAAATTATAATTATAGAATTTTAAATTGTTGCCTCAATTTATATATTATGATTATTTTTTGTGGATGTGCTATTTTTAAATAATTTAATAAAATGAAGTAGTGTCAGATATTATTAAGTTTATTTTTATCCTTTATTTCTTTATTTGTATTTTTATTATATTTGACAAAAAATGAACCTACACATATATTAAATCGTTGACCTAAAAACAATTTATTTGCCAATAAAAATAGATTTTATTTATAATTGGAATAAAATTTATTTGCCAATAATCATGGATAAAATTAAAATGACACCCGTGTCATATAATTATAATTGATTAATTGGTATAAAATAAAATTATACCCGTGCCATGAGTAATAATCTAAATGATTATATCTTAACAAAATATAATTTGAAATAATTTATAAACAATTATCTTAACAAAAATAATTATTTAATAATTGATTTAAAAATCAATGAAAAAAATTATTAATAATAGTATTATTAACTGGGTAAATAATATAATTTCAAATTATTACTTGAAATATAAATAATGTATGGAAATCTATTGAGTAAATCAATAATTTTGCACCTTAATAATTTGACAATTATTATTCAATTAACCTGTTAATTGAATTAGTAATAATAATTTCCAATTTCAAATTTTGTATATTAAGTAGTAGTTATTAAAAATTGGGTAATAACGATTTATACGGAAAAATCATTGATAAATTCAATTAACTATATAGAAGATAATATACTAACAATTTTAGTATATTATTTATGGCAAGCGAAATTATTTTCTCAGATTTTCTATTAAAATTGAAATTAGTAATAGTTTAAAAAAAGGTTTATTAATAAAATTACTAATTGTCACATTTTTATACACAAGATATATGTTTTCTATATATTATTTAAAAAATATAATGAAACATGAATAATGAATGAGTATGTTATTTCTTCGACTAGCTAATTAATGCAAAATCGAGTACTCTTTTTTATTCGATTGAGGTCATATTCTGTTTGGTGAAAGTTTTAATCACCTTAATTAAATCCTGCCTTTGTGCCTTAACTTATACAAGTAGTAATATGTTACATATTATTTGGTATATCTAAGTAGTTATTTCTCATAATGGAGATGTAAGAAATCATATTAAGGTTTATTACCAAATAATTAGTGGATGAATAATAGTAGATTATATTATTTTGGAAAGTATTTTCATTATAATTATATCAAATCAATATTTAATTATGATAAAATATGTTAATTATAATTATGTCATAGAATTATAATAATTATGATATTTACGTTATATATTTTAATCATTTATGTAGGTAAATAATTAGAAATCAATCAAATCAAATTATCACGGTAAATAATATGTTGTATATTATTACGGAAAATAATACGTAGATAAAATTTAAATTACACGCATGTCATATAATTATAATTGATTAATTGGTATAAAATGAAATTATACCGGTGTCATGAGTAATAATCTAAATAATTATATCTTAACAAAATATAATTTAAAATAATTTATAAAAAATTATCTTAAAAAAATAATTATTTAATAATTGATTTAAAAATCAATGCAAAAAATAATTTTTAATAATAGTATTATTAACTGGGTAAATAATATAATTTTAAATTATTACTTGAAATATAAATAATATATGAAAATCAAATGAGTAAAACAATGATTTTGCACCTTAATAATTTGACAATTATTACTCAATTAACCAGTTAATTGAATTAGTAATAACAATTTCCAATTTCAAATTTTGTATATTAAGTAATTATTAAAAACTGGGTAATAACGATTTACACAGAAAAATCATTGATAAATTCAATTAACCATAAAAAAGGTAATATACTATCAGTTTTAGTATATTATATATGGCAAAGGAAATTATTTCCTCAAATTAAAATTTATATAATTATAGTAAGTCTCTATAATTAAAGTGATATAAAACTGCTTCATATATAGCAATAATATTATACATATTTATATATCTCTTCTTTTATTTCTTTTTTTAAAATATTGACATATAATTAATGTAAAAAAAATATAATATTAAACTATTTTGTTATGCATATATATGAATTTATATAATAACCCGTATAATTTATGCATATGGCATAATACATATGTCAAAAAAAGATTCCATAATTTTTGAAAACCACTATTTGTTATATGAAATTAAAATTGAAATTAAATAATTTCTATTTATATAATTTTTTTCTATTAGTATCAAGTATTTTCATTAAAAATTTATATCGTTTGTAATTAGTATATATATGTCGTAATAGTCAATTGTTTCAATTATTTTGACGTTAATGCTCTTGCGAATGAACTAAGTGGGTATTTAGAAAGGCTAACTAATGAGCAGAAATTTGCATATGATCAAATAATTGGTGCTGTTAGCGGTAATATGCGTGGACTTTTCTTCTTATACGGTCAAGGTGGTTGTGGAAAAAACATTCTTATGGTCAACTATATCATGCTCAATTAGGTCTAAAGGAGGTATAGTTTTAAATGTTGCCTCGAGTGGGATTGCTGCACTTTTGTTGCCTAATGGAAGAACTGCACATTCAAGGTCTAAAATTCCTTTGGCCATAAATGAGGATTCTTTGTGTAGCATTAAACAGGGAAGTCCTCTTGCAAGGTTAATATCCAAGGCCAAATTAATCACATGGGATGAAGCTCCAATGATAAGTAAGTATTGTTACGAAACTTTAGATAAATGCCTCAGAGACATCTTAAGGTGCTTAAATTCATATAATGCTCATTTGCCATTTGGAGGTAAAGTCGTTCTCGGCGAAAATTTTAGACAAATTTTACCTGTGATTCCCAGAGGCTCAAGGCAAGATATAATTCAGTCTTCTATTAATTCTTCATATTTGTGGCATAACTGTAAGGTTTTGAAACTTACAAAAAATATGAGATTGTCACTAGGTGAAAACAACAACATACAAGAACTCAGAAATTTTGCAGAATGGCTACTCAAAATTGGTGATGGTTTGGCTGGTGATACAACAGATGGTGAATCAATCGTTCATATATCATCTAACATTTTGATTAAGAACTCTGAGACAGCTTTGGATGACCTCATTGATTTCGTGTATCCAACTATGTTATCTAATTTATCCATTGAAAATTATTTCAAGGACAGAGCAATTCTTGTACCAACTTTAGATTGTGTCACTGATATCAACAACAAGATGACTGCAGGGTTACCTGGACAAGAAAGAGTCTACTTAAGTTCAGACTCTGTGTGTGCTAAAGAGGGAAATATGGAATTTGAGTTAGATGCTTTCTCGCCGTAGATTTTAAATGGAATAAATTGTTCAGGTCTACCACCACACAAGTTGGTTCTAAAGGTTAGCGCTCCTATTATGTTGCTGCGGAATATAAACCAAACTAATGGTTTGTGCAATGGAACGAGGATGCAAGTTAAAAGAATGATAAATCATGTGATAGAATGCAAGACTTTAACTGGTAACAAAACTGGAAGTATTGTTCTTATCCCAAGACTGAATCTAATTCAAAATAATGAAACATTGCCGGTCAGGTTTCAAAGAAGACAATTCCCAATTATCATGTCATTTGCAATGACAATAAATAAGTCCCACGGACAAACTCTATCGAAAGTTGGAATTTACCTTCCAAGGCCAGTTTTCACCCATGGTCAATTGTATGTTGCATTATCAAGAGTAACGAGTAAAGATGGTCTGCGAGTGTTGTTGCAAGATCATGGACACTTGGAAGATAACTACACGATGAATGTGGTATATAGAGAATTTTTGAGAGCCTATAATAAAAAGGTAATAACAAAATGTCTTACTAAATCTATTTATTTATTAAAATTTATTACTATCACTTAAAAAAAATTTAGAAATTCTAAGAACTAATAGATGAATTCTTATTGTACATTAATAGTTTGAGAATATTAAAATTATCATTAAAATTCGTATAATTTTATTCTCTTAACAAACAATTTTATAATTATGTTAATCATATAATTTTATATACAAACATTGATACAGTGTTGTTTTATGTATATATTTTGCAGGTATCAAAGGATAGCATTGAATTGTTATTCAGTAGGTTTAAATTATTTATTGTTTATTACAAAACTTTCTGCATTAGGATTCTCTATTAATTTGTTCTTCATTTTGAGCTGATTTTGATATTTTTTTACTTCACAGTAAACCAACATATAAAACTTTGTTGGTAGATTTAAGTATTACTAGATTATTTATGGTCATATTGAATATATATACCTGATTTAGTGAAAAAAGTAGATTAAATAACTATTTTATAGTTAATACAATTAATACTATATTAAGAAAAGAAAAACAACACATACAAGTTATTTTTTATTAATTAAATTATTATAATTAAAATGAAATTTAACATAACTTAAAATTATAATTTCAATCTTATTACGTGCATGACATGGGTGATTAAACTTGTGATTAATAAACGTGATGAAATTATATGGATTTTATAGATAAATAAATTAAAAATTTAAATTACCAAAATCTCCTAAAACAGAATTAATTACACAAATATCCTCTTTTTAATATTATATAAATCCTCCCAAATTTATACATAAATAATTTTAGAAAAAAGTGGTTTATGAGTTAAATTAAAATTTCAAATCGTTTAACACATAAACCATCTTAAAATATAATTATTTAGGATTGTATATAAATAGTCCAAAAGTGTCATAATTTATGTACTAAATTTTTAATTTATTTTATACGTGCCGTAGAATATAACTATTTATATTCGGACATAAATAATTATAAGTTGCCACGATTTATGTATTAAAATTTTCAAACTCATTAATTTTGATATATAACAAAAAATAAATAAAAAAGGATTGTGATTACTTTTTTACATATCTCATTATCTTTATTTTTTCATATTTTTTTAATTTTATTTTATTTTAATTTAAACATTTAAAGAAAATTAAAAATAAATTAAAGAGGATAACTTGGTTTTTTTAGATGCTATCAAAATTATACTGCATTTCATACAAAAAATAATATATATAAAAATGATGATCATTCTCCACATCTAAAGATCTTACTATCATTGGGATACTTAATGGATGTGATTTATCCATATAAAATCTTTTTAAGATCTTTTCTGTGTATGTTGTTTGATGAATAAAGATCCCATTTTTTATATGCTCGATCTGTAGGCCGAGACAAAATTTAGTCTTTCCAAGATCTTTCATCTCAAACTCTTCCTTTAGAGTTTTTATAATTGTTGGAATCTCTTCAGGAGTTCCAATGATATTTAAATCATCAACATACACAACAATAATAATGAATCCAGATGCAGTTTTCTTTATGAAAACACAGGGGCAGATATCATCATTCTTGAATTCGTTTTTGGCCAGATACTCAGTAAGACGATTATACCACATTTGTCCAGATTGCTTTAGACTATATAAAGATCTTTGCAATTTAACTGAGTATAACCCTTGCGAATATTCATTGGATGGTTTAGATATCTTTAGTTCTTCAGGGACTTTAATATAGATATCCCGATCTAATGAGCTGTATAAGTAGGCTGTTACTACATCCATTAAATGCATATGCAGTTTATGATATGCAGATAAATTGACCAAATAACGCAATGTTATCGCATCCACTACAGGGGAACACATTTTTTTATAATATATACTGGGCCTTTGTGAAAAATCTTGTGCCACGAGTCGGGCTTTATAGCGTACAACTTCATTTTTCTCATTTCTTTTTCTCACAAATACCCAAGGTATCCAACAGGTTTTACATCTTCAGGTATACGAACTACAGGTCCAAAGACTTCATGTTTTGCAAGTGAGTCTAATTCAACCTTCATGGCTTCTTTCCATTTTGGCCAATCATTCCTTTGTCGATATTCTTCGACTGATCTTGGCTCAAGATCCTTACTTTCATGCATGATATTTAATGCCACATTATATGCAAATATTTCATTGATAATTGTCTTATTTCGGTCCCATTTCTCTCCTGTAAAGACATAATTTATCGAGATCTCATCATTTTCACAATTTTCAGGTACTTGAACGTCTTCTGGCGTTAAAATTATATCAGAATTTTGGAAAACTGCAGGTGTTTTTACTGTGTCTTTTTTTAACAGGAATAATATTTACCTCTTTTCTCTTTCGAGGATTTTTATTTTTGGAACCGACAGGCCTGCCACGCTTTTGGCGTGTATTTGTTTCAGTGGCTATTTGTCCTACTAGGACATCAATTCGAATTGGGGCATTTTCCACCCTGCCACGCTTCTGGCGTGAATTTGCTTCAGTGGCTACTTGTCCTACTGGGACATCAATTCGAATTGGGGCATTTTTCGCTGGTATATAAGATTTGGTTATCCTCTTTGTGTCGGAAAATGCATCAGGCAATTCATTTGCTATTCTTTGCAAATGTATAATCTTTTAAACTTTTAGTTCACATTACCCTGATCGAGGATCTAAATTCATCAACGATGATGCATTCCAATTAAGTTTCTTTTCAGGAAGCTTATTCTCTCCCCATAATGTTAAAAATTTTGATTCATCAAAATGACAATCCACAAACCGGGCTTTAAATACATCTCCCGTTTGTATCTCAAGATACCTTACTATAGAGGGAGAATCATATCCAACATATATCCCCAATTTTTTTGGGGTCCCATTTTGGTGCGATTAGGTGGTGCAATGGGAACATATATCGCACATCCGAATATTCTTAAATGGGAAATATTTGGCTGCTGGTCAAAAGCTAGTTGCATAGGAGTGAACTGATGGTAACTCATTGGCCTCAAATGAATAAGTGCTGCGGCATGTAAAACAGCATGCCCCCAAACCGAGGTTGGGAGATTTATTTTCATAAGTAAAGGTCTAGCAATCAATTGGAGGTATTTAATAAGTGATTCTACTAACCCATTTTTTGTGTGAACATAAACTACTGGATGTTCAACACTTATTTCATTAGCCATACAATAAGCATCAAAAGCTTGGGAAGTAAATTCACCAGCATTATCAAGACGAATTGCTTTGATTGGATTTTTTGGAAATTGTGCTTTTAATCGAATAATTTGAGCCAGTAATATCGCAAACGCCAGGTTGCGAGAGGATAATAAGCACACATGTGACCATCTCGAAGATGCGTCTATCAGGACCATAAAATATCTAAAAGATCCACATGGTGGATGAATAGGTCTACATATATCACCTTGAATCCTTTCTAGGAATTCAGGGGACTCAAATCCAATATTTACTGGTGATGGCCTTAAAATTAACTTTCCTTGAGAACATGCAGCACAACAAAATTCACTAGATTTAAGAATCTTCTAGTTCTTTAGTGAATGTCCATGAGAGTTTTCAATAATTCTCCTCATCATGGTTGTTCCTGGATGACCCAATCTATCATGCCAAGTTATGAATTCATCTGGGCTAGTAAACTTCTGGTTTACAATGGCATGTGATTCAGTTGCACTAATCTTGGTATAATACAATCTAGATGAAAGTGAGGGTAACTTTTCTAATATAACCTTTTTATTTAAATCATGAGTTGTGATACATAAATACTCATGATTTTCCTCATTCATAGTCTCAATATGATATCCATTTCGGCGAATATCTTTAAAACTCAACAAGTGTCTTCGAGACTTGGTAGACAATAGTGCATTATTTATTATGAATTTTGTTCCTCCAGGAAACAAAATTATAGCTCTTCCGGAGCCTTCTATCACATTGCCTGAGCCAATAATAGTATTAACATATTCTTCTTTTGGCACAAGATGGGTAAAATATATATCACTTTTAAGAATAATGTGCGAACTTGCACTATTCACAAGGCAAATATCTTCAGAATATGTCCTTGCCATTTTTCTTCAAAGACAAATGATAATAATAAAATGAGTAGAAGTACATGCACAGTAAAATTATTCACATGAATACTTAACAAACACATACACATATTAAACTATTCCATCATTGATCAAATAGCCAATGTTTTCTTCAGAATCCTTAAAAAAATTAGATACATCATAATGAGTGGTAGAATTTTCATCATTTGAAATAAAATTTGTTTCCTTTCCTTTGTCATCCCTTTTTCAAGGATGCTTGATAAAGGTCAACTAGGTGCCTTGGGGTACGACAGGTACGTGACCAATGGCCCTTTCTACCACAACGGAAGCATTTATCCTCAATTGATTTACTTTGCCTATTGTTTCTTTCTTTATCCCACTTCTGGTGAGATCCTTTGTGAACATAATTCCTTTTCCTTCCATAATTTTTTTCGTTACTAAAACTTTGCCATTTACCTCTTCTGGGGTAATGATTTACCACATTTACTTCAGGAAATGAGGTAGCACCAGTTGGGCGCGCTTCATGATTTCTCAAAAGTAACTCATTGTTGCATTCAGCAACAAGAAAGCAAGATTAACTCAAAATATTTTTAAATTCTTTTTCTCAATACTGCTGCCGCAGGAGCACATTTGAGACATGGAAGGTCGAGAAAATTTTCTCTAACATATCGGGCTTAAGGAAGTATCACCGTCTTTTGATGATTGTTCCTTTCTTCAAGGTCTTTCCATAGATCTGCATGATCTTTTAATGTGGGATATTCATTTTTCAATCATACGTCAAGATGATGACAAAAAAATTATGGCTTTGGCTTTATCCTTCTGGGATGTATTATTTTCAACCTCAATAGTATCTCCAAGATCCATTGAATCAAGATGGATTTCAGCATCTATATTCATGATAAATAATTATTTTCAAATATATCAAAAGCATTATATTCAAGATGAGAGAGTTTCGACATAATGAAATTTTGTTACCTGGAGTCTTCCAAAAATTTCGTTAGAGTTTCGTGCTGATAACGTGTTGTAAAATAAATAAAGAAAATATAATAAATATAAAATAAAAATGGAAGTAGAGAATACAAGTATTAATATTAGCTAATAATAATTTCACTATAATAGGAATAATTTATATATTTAAATTAAGGGAGAGAGAGAAGTGCTAGCAGTGTATAAAAAGAGTATTATAATAAAAGAGGTGAGAGGAATGCTTTATTGCTTGTATCTAATACTTTATTCCATGTATGGGATTTTTATTTTCAACTTTCATTTATTTGATTCTATCTTGAAAACTGATTTTTTCAATCTTAAAAAAGTTGACCGCTCAAATCATGGTCATCCACATTGTTATCACAACACCCACGAGAGTTAGAGACTTTTCAAAAAACTAGCTACACATGAGTCATTTACTAAATTAATATTTCCTTTACTTTGTAATACGCTAATAGTTATGTATATACTCAAAGCAATGTCTTTTGTTATGAAACACTTATCATACCAAAAAAACTTTTATATATATATTAAAGCAATTATATATTTTATATAAAATTTATATAATATAAAATATTATTTTTATTTATTAATAATAATATTGTATTTATTTATTTTTATAACTTAATTTTGATACATTGATATTATAAAATATTTTATATAATTACCTTATTATATTTATTTTTTTTAAATGATCACTCATGTGATTAATATATAAGATAATTATTTTTACTGACGTAACATTATTAATATGCTTGTGAAGACATATATTTTAAATTTTAATTTCTGATTTTAATTTATTTTTATAATTTTATACTTTTATTTAATTATGATAAAATCAATTGAATAAATTAGTGAGTTCACTGGATGAACTAGTGACCTAATGATTCAATCATATGATCGAATTAATTACCGATTTAATTTTAATAATTATACCTATTATAATATCATTGGCAACAGTCGCATATAAAATAGTTTAAAAATCGTTACCAAAACGTTGTCTAAAATTACAGGAAATATTTTTTTTATCAATGACAATAATTTTCAGCTGTTGTTTAAGACCATATTATTGTAATGAAATAACATAAAAAACACATATATAATTATTATATGAATACATATAAAATCCTATTGTTTCTTACATTTGTATATTTGTTTTTTCTCCTTAAAATAAAAAAAAATTTAGGTATTGTTTTGTTTTTAATAGAAGTTGCTACATATATCGTATTTACTAAGTTTTATTTGTAGTCAAACATATAAGTTTTCAATAAAATAACTTTAATAGGTGTTTATCTAAACAATAGTACTCACACATGAATTCAAACAAGCAAAATTAAATAACATGATTTTATTAAAGTTTATTCTACAAAAAAAAAAATTAAATACCGTCAGATTTAGCGTCGCACATTAGTGTCGATTTTACTGACGAATTTATTGACGGTTAGGTGTCAAATTCGTTAGGTCAAATTATTACCAGCAGATTTTTGTTTCAATGATAAATTCGCCAGTAATAATTAAAGAGAAAACAAAAAAAATAGGTGCGAAATGTAACTTAGAATTTACCAGCGAATTTTTTCTCTGGTAAACCCAATTACTGGAACGCTATTTTTGGTGACCCGCAATTCATTACCGTTGGATATATCCGTCAGTAAATTCGACGGTAAAAAGCCCTAAAATTCAAAACGCAAACCCTTTCACCCTTCATTTCGAATTCCCTTCTCTTCTCCCACACTCTATCTAACTCTATCCTCTCCCTACTGCTCCATCAGTCCCTCCCCCCGCCGACAGCACCTCTACAGCCTTTTTTCGGCCGCCTCCTCTCCCCCTCATCAAAACCAGCATCTTCTTTCATTCTCTCCCCTTCATAACCCAGCATCACCTGTGGCTCCTTCTCTTTCTCTCTGTTCATCTCGTCGTCTAGCACCACCGTAGCACTCTACCAGTAGCGGCTATCGCTGTCACTTCATCTCCCTCCCCTGAGTTCTTTTTTCTCTATTCGAAACTCAGGTTCCATGATCACTCTTTTTCTCTGTTTAAGTTAATTTAAGATTTAGTTATATTTCTTTGTTTAAGTTAATTTAAAATTTAGTTATATGTTAATTTCTAGTTAGTAAATGGAATTGGTTATCTTTATTTTCTATTGGTTAGATGAATAAAATGATTTAGATTAGGGTTAGGATTTTCTGATTAGAATTGCTGTTAGTTTATATATAGTTCAACATGTTATATTTCTTTACTTTGAATTTTAATTTGTTTAGACTGGATTGATAAATTTTCTGCTAAATTTATGTCATGTGCTGCTGATTGTTGTGTCATTGATGCTGATCTGTATAAATTGATGTTAAAGGAATATTTGATTGTGCTATTTCTTGTTGTTTGATGCTTTTGCACGCCAAGTACTCGATTATATGCCTCTATGTCTAATTTGTGTTTTAGTTGACAGCTAGTATTATCTCGAGTTATATTTAATTTTTGGTTTTAGCTGGAGGATTTAAGTTGTTAAGATATGTTAGATTTAAAGTATTAGGTTGTATTGATTTACTATGTCAGTGTAAGTCTATTATTTGTAGGATTATTCTAATTCATATGTATAGTTATTAAAGAAATCATTTATTTTAAGGCAGCAATTAACACTCATTTTTTAATTTTGGTAAAATTTAACTTAATTTCCTATATTTTCAAATAAGTGTATAATGACTAAGGTTACATATGATGAAATTTTTTGAGATTTAAATATCAATATATATGATACTTTTATAAATGTATACAATAGTATAAACAAGTTAATATATTCTATTGAAAATGTTGTGGATTGAGGTTGGTTGGATTTGTAGAAACCGTAAAAGTAGATATATATCCAATTTTGGGAAAAGTTATATCAATTTTTTTTAAATAATATAAATTTTGAAGGATTTGTGATGTATATATGCTGATTAGTGTTAATTGGTATTCTCTTTGCATATTTGACGACAGGTAGTAGAGGTGTCATGAGTTGGTCTCATGGTCATGGTAGAGGAGGGACTTCTCAGTCATTGCTCTCTACTCCGACTACCCCGTTGACCCCTATGACATCACAGACGGGTCCACCAGACTAGCAGTTCATCATGGTATTGAACCCCAACTACGTGCCTTCTTCTACTATGCTCCCCTCCAACTCTAATGATAGAGAACGCGGTGGGTGATTCCTCTAATGCGTCCTAGCTAGATGCCCCTTCACCGTCGTCTGTCATACAGATGAGTATTTGACTTGATGATATGCAGGTGTAAGTACTATTTTAATGTCTTTTATCCGCAATCTATTTTGAACTTGTTAAGTTTTATGTGTTTCTATGTGTTTGCTAATCTTAAGTTTTTCATTGATAGGTTTGTACCAAACAACAATGCATGTACATACGAAATCTCCAATGTGATTAAGTACATGCACGACAACCCATGACAGAGCTATACGAAGATCCCTACTGAGACCAGAGAGTGATGATTTCAGAAGTGGGCAGTAAGAATCCAATGGTGTTGAGCTAACTTTATTTTAATTGTATTTTATTTCGAGTAACTAATGTTGTTGAATTACTTTGTGCTAGAAAAATTTATATGGGATAGGGAACATGATATCTTGATCAGAAAGATCTACGACCACTGGAGAGCTACACAAATTCAGCAGATGATGCATGTGAGGGGCACGACCACCTCACGATTTGGTTTCGTCCAAACATTAAGAAGGAACTGGACATTAATTTTAGTATTGATGAGAGGTTCAAGTGTCGTCGTCTGACGAATAGAACTAACAGGGTTTCGCCGAGGTTGTCGAAGTATACCGGTGGGTTGGCGATTTTCATGAAGAGGAAAAACAGGCTGGTATGTAGTTTGCTAATCTTTGTTAATTATTATTTGAATTAATTGTTACTTAATTTATTTTATTAGTTGATTTCAATATGTGTAGTCTAAGTCATTGGAGCGTGAGGCAACATTGGCAAAGACCTTCAAGTATACCCATATGTTGAAGGCCAACAAGGAGAGATTTGCTGATAAGCGGTTTGTGTAAGACTCCGGATTTATGGAAATTAAATAGTAAGTTATTTATAATTTATAATATTTGTTCATAGTTTTATTTAAAGAAAATTATTTTTTTTAAATAATTAAATTAAATTTTATGATACTTTGAGTTTAAAATCTATTAGGATTTATACAATTTTTTAAATAATTGAGTATTTTCATATTAGGGATTTAAAGTTTTAGTAATTAAAAATAATGAGAGTTGTATACACTTTAAATTAAATAATTTAAAGTTTTGATTAATTTTATGAACTAAGAGAAATTTTATTTATTTATCTCTAATTTTAAATTAGAGTACTTAAGTAAAAATAATTTGTAAGTTGAAAAAAATAGTATTCTTAAAGTTAATTATATTAAATTAAATTTGATTTTTAATTAATACTCTACCCAAACCTTAATTCCTAAATCAAAACTCTAATTTTGCCCCAAATCTAACCTTAACACCCTAACCCTAGCTGCCAAAGCTCCTCCCTTTTCCTAATACACACTAACACAGTAACAGCGGCAGAAAAACAAAGGAAAGAAAAGGAAAGAGAGAAGGGGGGACCGAGGGAGAAGAGGAGGAAGGATGGCGAGACTGCGTTGGCGCCATTGGTTCCCGTCGTCGCTGCCGAACCGCCATGCGAGGGAGCAGAAGGATGCTGCTATTTCTGCTCGGGGCCATCACTGTCGTCGCCATTGTTTTGTCGCGAGCGAGGAGGCTGAAGCTGTCGTATGTGGTGGCCCGCCCATTACCATCGCTATTCCGACGTTGTGGAGCTGCTGTGTTATTGTCCATAGGTGAAGGCCGAGATTCGAAGAGAGAGGAGAGAAAGCGCGCGAAGGTGAGAGAGAGAGAGAGAGGGGGTTAGAGGCTGAGCAGGTTTTTGTCACCACCGCTGATGTCGTCCTCAGTCGCTGTCGTCGTCGCCCTAGCCACCACTATCACTGCTGCGGCTGGGTTGTTACTGCCATCACCGTTAGATTGACTGGGAGGAAGGGGCGTGTTGGTGCTGTTGCATGTGAGAAGGAGGGCTCGCTCTGCCACCCTTGCTACCGTTGAATTGCTGCTGGGTGCTGGCCATCAAAAAATGATGCAGATGTCGCTGGAGTCAACCATTAGAGCTGCAACTGCTTGATTCTTGGTTCTTGCTCGGTACAATAAGCTGTTCTTGCCTTGAAACCCTTGCCGTTAGCATTTTGTTATAGTTTATTGAGTTTTACGCGACGTTAATATCTCAGGGTTGAATTTGGAGTTCTTGTATGCTATGTTTGATGAACTATTGTTGCCGCGTGGATGGTCGGATTTGACACCATCGCTGCGAAATCAGTTTTTTATGGGTTTAACGATTTGAGGTAGGGGTGTTTTTCTTAAACTTATTTTACTTTTAAGAGTTATTATAAGTTGATATTAATACGAAAAATATATTTTTGTGATTTCGTAAGTTTTATGGATTATATTGAGTTGCTTTGGATGAACGAGAATGTTTCTTTGATTGATTTATTAATCGATTGAGAAAGCTGAAAATTCTGATTAATTGACTGATGCTGTTGAATTGGTTTTTTCTTGATTTATTGGAAGAGATATAAATTGGAATTCGACTTGATCCTGGAAATGATTTGATTTTAGACAAGATTTAATATTGGAATGGATTTTGGTTTGGAAGAGATTTAATATTGAAATTTTGTTTGATTTGAACTTGATTTGAGATCGGAATTTGGTTTAAAACAAAGTTGGAAAGGATTTGATATTTGGAAACGGTTTGATTAACGAAAAGGAGTCGATATTTGGAAACGGTTTGAATATTGAAAATGATTTGAGATTTGGAAATGGTTTGGTTGGGACCCTTGAAGGGTGGGAAAAGTCCGAATTTTAGGGGAGATGCTACCGAAAATTTTATAAAAATTGAAGATTTTTGTTTTGGTTAAAATTGATCAAAGACCTATTTTGTTTGATTTTGATTTTACTAAAGGAAGAAGTATGCTTTAAGGTGTTTTAGAAAATTTCTAAGAAACTATTGAAGTCTGTTAAATGAGTTTTGAATCTTTTAAAAAGAATTTGAATTTTAAATAGTTTTAAAGGAAAAAGGATTGGAGGAAAAGGTGTTCGACGGAGTGTTGTAAAGGAAGTGGGAATGTTTTGAAACTAAAATTGAAATGGATAAAAAGACAATCAATGTGATAAGTTTGGCAAAGGCGATGGTCGATTGCGTTTGTCTACGATTTCTCGCTGGTTGCGCATGACAGCGCACGTAATCCCTCTAATAGTGATAGGGCACATAATCCCTCTAATGGTGATAGGGCACTCTCCATCTAATGGGCAGCCGATGTGCTGAGATGTTAGTGCACAACCTAGAGACAATGTCCAGATTAGCTACTCGATGTGGAGGGCTCTGCCGATTTAACCGACACGTGAGCTCACAGCCAGTAGGACAAGCATGCATCATACTTCATTTGTTTTCTTTGTCTGGGTGTGCTTAAGTATTTTGTTTGTCTATCTTATGATTTCTATATAATTGTTATTTATTATACTAATTGTAATTGTTCTCTGATTGTGTTTGCCTTGCATTGTTTGTGTCTATAATTGATTCTGTTTTGGGTTTGAATTTTGGTTGTGATTTGTTTTGATTTGGGCCTGAGGCCGTGATTGGTTTCTGATTAAGGTTTAGTTAAGTATCAAAAATCAAGCTTATTCAGCATAGACTTAATGAATCTATGCTTGAAATAGGTTGGTCATTCATATAGTTTAGAAAACTTTTAAGATTTTCTTATAAAAAAGAAAGGCTTTGGATTTTTGGATGTTAAACCATTGATTTTCAAAAGAATTCATAAGATAAGCGATGAATCATTGTGTTTGAAAATAATTTTCTTTTTTAAATATCTTCTTATGACAATTCTGAAAATAAGTGGTGAGACCATGTGGTTAGGTTCTCACCCCCTATAACTTTATCTTTTCAGGACGGACGAGGAAGCTTGCCGAGTTTTTATTAAGTTCTTAGACATGCTATTTTTGTTTGTATACATATGTAATAGATTTTCCCTCGCCTTTATTATTATATTCGTGTAAGAAGAATAGGAGTCGTGACTACAATAACACGTATATATGTAATATTTGTAAGTTGCTTGAGTAAGAAGTTTTATATATATGTATATGCTTGTTTGTTATCAATTAAAAAGTATTTCCGTTTTATTTTAAAAGAAAATAGGGGTACAGTTTTGAGTCAAAAGCTCCTATTTTATTATTAAATATTTAAAGTTGTCGTAATACTTCTCGCTATCTGATCACATGAAATTGCGTCGGAAGAGAATTTCTCAATGAAGTTGCATTGCAAGTATAGTTCTACCAACAACAATCCTCGAGGATCAAATTTAGAAAGGAATTGGTTGTCACAAGTTCAACCCCAATAAAGTAACCGAAGTATTCAAACCTCGGGTCGTCTCACAAGGAATGGGCAAACATGTGCTTCAACATTGGTTAGAAATCCGAGGTTGTAAGTCATGAGCAAGAAAGTAAACTAGGAATCTTAGCAAACAAGTAATCTTAAAGTGCAAGGAACCAATTCAAATAACTAAGCAAGATGTGAGCAATTCCAAACTAAGAAGACAACATTCAATTTAATTCTACTCTCTACTAAACAATAACTATAACTAAGGCAAGGAAATAAAGATTTTTGGGATTCTAAATAAGAATGATAAAAGCAACTCTTAGCTAGACATGTGAATTGGGGTCACTATCCTTGTCTAATAATCATATCTTGACAATTATGAGGAGCCAAATCCACTAACTCTACTTCTATACTTGAAGTACATCAAATGGTTTGGTCAACATCAACCCATAAGGTCTAACCTCACTACTAATTATCCTAGTAGTAGGCTAGTGTCAATGGCTATTGGTGCACGAAATTGTGATCTCAATGGCGCCAACAACTTGGTATGCACAATTGTAATATCACTCTTTTTCATAACTTTGCACAACTAACCAGCAAGTGCACTGGGTCGTCCAAGTAATAAACCTTACGTGAGTAAGGGTCGATCCCACGAAGATTGTCGGCTTGAAGCAAGCTATGGTCATCTTGTAAATCTCAGTCAGGCGGATTCAAATGGTTATAAAGTTTTGATAATTAAAAGATAAATAAAACGTAAAATAAAGATAGAGATACTTATGTAAGTCATTGGTGGGAATTTCAGATAAACGTATGGAGATGCATTGTTCCTTCTGAATCTCTGCTTTCCTACTGCCTTCATCCAATCCTTCATACTCCTTTCCATGGCAAGCTGTATGTTGGGCGTTACCGATGTCAATGGCTACTTCCTATCCTCTCAGTGAAAATGGTCCTCTATGGTTTCCCGCATGGCTAATCAACTGTTGGTTCTCGATCGTGTAGGAACAGGATTTACTATCCTTTTGTGTCTGTCACCACGCCCTACAGTCGCGAGTTTGAAGCTCGTCATAGTCATCCCTTCTCAGATCCTACTCGGAATACCACAGACAAGGCTTAGACTTTCCGGATCTCAGGAATGCTGCCAATGGATTCTAGCCTATACCACGAAGATTCTAATCTCGGATTTAGATGCCCCATTGTCAAAGGGAGCCGATGTGAATTGTTGATTAGAAACCCAAGAGATATACATTAAAGCTTGTTTGCATGTAGACGGAAGTGGTTGTCAATCACGCGTTCATAAGTGAGAATGGTGATGAGTGTCACATAATCATCACATTCATCATGTTCTTGTGTGTGAATGGATATCTTAGAATAAGAATAAGCATGAATTGAATAGAAGAACAATAGTACTTTGCATTAATACTCGAGGAACAGCAGAGCTCCACACCTTAATCTATGGTGTGTAGAAACTCCACCGTTGAAAATACATAAGTAATAATGGTCCAGGCATGGCCGAATGGCCAGCCCCCATAAAAGTCTAATATAGCATAAAGCTGATCAAAGATCTGGTCAAAGACCCTGAATACAATAGTAAAAAGTTCTATTTATACTAAACTAGTTACTAGGGTTTACAAAAATAAGTAAATGATGTAGAAATCTACTTCCGGGCCCACTTGGTGTGTGCTTGGGCTGAGCATTGAAGCTTTCACGTGTAGAGGTCTTCCTTGGAGTTAAACGCCAGTTTGTAACTTGTTTCTGGCGATTGACTCTAGTTTGCAACTTGTTTCTGGCGTTTAACGCCATAATAGGGCAGAAAGCTGGCGTTAAACACCATTTTGCGTCCTCTAAACTCGGGCAAAGTATGGACTATTATACATTTCTGGAAAGCACTGGATGTCTACTTTCCAACGCATTTGAGAAAGTGCCATTTGGATTTCTGTAGCTCCAAAAATTCCATTTCGAGTCCAGGGAGGTTAGAATCCAACAGCATCAGCAGTCCTTGGTCAGCCTCTGAATTAGATTTTTGCTCAGGTCCCTCAATTTCAGCCAGAAAATACCTGAAATCATAGAAAAACACACAAACTCATAGTAAAGTCCAGAAATGTGAATTTTGATTAAAAAATAATAAAAATATACTAAAAACTAACTAAAACATACTAAAACTATATGAAAACAATGCCAAAAAGCGTATAAATTATCCGCTCATTACAACACCAAACTTAAATTGTTGCTTGTCCCCAAGCAACTGAAAATAGAATAGTATAAAAAGAAGAGAATATACAAGGAATCCCACAATATCAACGAAACTTAGTCCCAATTAGATGAGCGGGGTTAGTAGCTTGTTGCTTCTGTACAGTTTTGGCATCTCACTTTATCCTTTGAAATTCAGAATGATTGGCATCTATAGGAACCTAGAATTTTAGATAGTGTTATTGATTCTCCTAGTTCAGTATGTTGATTCTTGAACACAGCTACTTTATGAGTCTTGGCCGTGGCCCTAAGCACTTTGTTTTCCAGTATTACCACCGGATACATAAATGCCACAAACACATAACTGGGTGAATCTTTTCAGATTGTGACTCAGCTTTGCTAAAGTCCCCAGTTAGAGGTGTCCAGAGTTCTTAAGCACACTCTTTTTGCTTTGGATCACAACTTTAACCACTCAGTCTCAAGCTTTTCACTTGGACCTTCATGACACAAGCACATGGTTAGGGACAGCTTGATTTAGCCGCTTAGGCCTAGATTTTATTTCCTTGGGCCCTCCTATCCATTAATGCTCAAAGCCTTGGATCCTTTTTACCCTTGCCTTTTGGTTTAAATGGCTATTGGCTTTTTCTGCTTGCTTTTTCTTTTTCTTTCTTTTTCTTTTAATTTTTGCCACTTTTTTTCGCAAGCTCTCTTATTCACTGCTTTTTCTTGCTTCAAGAATCAATTTCATGATTTTTCAAATTATCAATAACATTTCTCTTTGTTCATCATTCTTTCAAGAGCCAACAATTTTAACATTCATAAACAATAAGATAAAAAATATGCACTGTTCAAGCATTCATTCAGAAAACAAAAAGTATTGTCACCACATCAAAATAATTAAACTAATTTCAAGATAAAATTTGAAATCCAAGTACTTCTTGTTCTTTTGTAATTAAGCACATTTTTCATTTAAGAGAGGTGAAGGATTCATGGAATTATTCATAGCTTCAAGACATAGACACTAGACACTAATGATCATGTAATGAAGACACAAACATAGATGACACAATAAGCATAAAAACCGAAAACAAAAATAATTAGACAAGGAGATTAAGGAATGAGTCCGCCTTAGTGAGGGTGGCGTCTTCCTCTTGAAGAACCAATGGTGCTCTTGAGCTCCTCTATGTCTCTTCCTTGCCTTTGTTGCTCCTCCCACATAGCTCTTTGATCTTCTCTAATCTCATGGAGAATGATGGAGTGCTCTTGGTGCTCCACCCTTAGTTGGTCCATATTGTAACTCCAGCCTTCCAAGGAGGTGTTGAGTTGCTCCCAATAGTTATGTGGAGGAAATTGCATCCATTGAGGCATCTCAGGGATTTCTTGATGAGGATTTTCCTCATGCTCTTGTTGAGGTCCATGAATGAGCTCTCTTGTTTGCTCCATCCTTTTCTTAGTGATGGGCTTGTCCTCTTCAATGAGGATGTCTCCTTCTATGTTTATCCCAGCCAAATTGCATAGGTGACAAATGAGATGAGGAAAGGCTAACCTTGCCAAAGTGGATGACTTGTCAGCCACCTTGTAAAGTTCTAGAGGTATGATCTCATAAACTTCCACTTCCTTCCCAATCATGATACTATGGATCATGATGGCCCGATCCATAGTCACTTCAGATCGGTTGCTAGTAGGAATGATGGAGCGTTGGATGAACTCCAACCATCCTCTAGCCACAGGCTTAAGATCCGGTCTTCTCAATTGAACTGGATTGCCTCTTGAGTCTCTTTTCCATTGAGCTCCTTCCACACATATGTCCATGAGGACTTGGTCCAACCTTTGATCAAAGTTGACCCTTCTAGTGTAGGGGCATGCGTTTTCTTGCATTATTGGCAAGTGGAATGCCAACCTTACATTTTCTGGACTAAAATCTAAGTATTTCCCCCGAACCATTGTAAGCCAATTCTTTGGATTTGGGTTCATACTTTGATCATGGTTCATAGTGATCTATGCATTGGCATAGAACTCTTGAACCATTAAGATACCGACTTGTTGAATGGGGTTAGTGAGAACTTCCCAACCTCTTCTTCGGATCTCATGTCAGATCTCTGGATACTCATTTTTCTTGAGCATGAAAGGGACCTCAGGGATCACCTTCTTCTTGGACACAACTTTATAGAGGTGGTCTTGATGGACATTTGAGATGAATCTCTCCATCTCCCATGACTCAGAGGTGGAAGCTTTTGCCTTCCCTTTCCTCTTTCAAGAGGTTTCTCTGGCCTTAGGTGCCATAAATGGTTATGGAAAAACAAAAAGCAATGCTTTTACCACACCAAACTTAAAATATTTGCTCATCCTCGAGGAAAAAAAGAAATAAAGAAGGGGAAGAAGAAGAAAAATGGAGGAGATGGAGGAAGAAGTGGTTCGGCCAAGAGGGGGGAAAGGTGTTTGTATTGTGTGAATATGAAGGAGTAGTGAGGGGTTTATATAGGAGTGAGAGGAGGGTTGGGTTTCGGTCATTAGGGTTGGGTTTGGGAGGGAAAGGTTTTTGAATTTTGAAAGTGAGGTGGGTGGGGTATTTGGGGAAGAGTTATGGAGGTGATTGGTGAAGAGAATATAGGGAAGAGGGTATGATTTGATTGGTGAGTGAGAGAGAGAGAGAGAGATGGGGTAGGTGGGGATCCTGTGGGGTCCACAGATCCTGAGGGGTCAAGGATTTATCATCCCTGCTCCTATTAGGCGTGTAAACGCCCTTACAGTGCAATCCTGGTGTATAACGCCAGACTGCTGCTTGTTTCTAGCGTTAAACGCCAGCTTTTATTCCTTTCCTGGCGTTAAACGTCAGGTTGCAACTTGTTTCTGGCGTTTAACGCCATATTATTGCTTCTTTCTCGCATTTAACGCCAGTCTGGTGCTTGTTTCTGGCGTTTAATGCCCAGAAATGTGCTAGACTGGGCGTTAAACGCCCATTCTGCTACCCTTACTGGCGTTTGAACGCCAGTAAGTTCCTCCTCTAGGGTGTGCTATTTTTTATTTTTCTTTAATTTTTGCATTTATTTTTGTGACTCCACATGATCATCAATCTAAAAAAGAAAATAACATAGATAAATAAAATTGGGTTGCTCCCAATAAGTGCTTCTTTAATGTCAATAGCTTGACAGTGAGCTCTCATGGAGCTTCACAGATGTTCAGAACATTGTTGGGACCTCCCAACACCAAACTTAGAGTTTGAATGTGGGGGTTCAACACCAAACTTAGAGTTTGAGTATGGGAGCTTTGTTTGACTCTGTATTGAGAGAAGCTTTTCATGCTTCCTCTCTATGGTTACAGAGGGAGATCCTTGAGTTTTAAACACAAGGTAGTCCTCATTCAATTGAAGGATCAACTCTCCTTTGTCCACATCAATCACAGTTTTTGTTGTGGCTAGGAAGGGTCTTCCAAGGATGATGGATTCATCCTCATCCTTCCCAGTGTCTAGGATTATGAAATCAGCAGGGATGTAAAGGCCTTTGACCTTTACTAGCACGTCCTCTACCTGTCCATAAGCCTTTTTCATGGATTTGTCTGCCATCTCTAATGAGAATTTGGCAGCCTGTACCTCAAAGATTCCCAGTTTCTCTATTACAGAGAGTGGCATGAGGTTAATACCCGGCCCAAGGTCACACAGAGCCTTCTCAAAGGTCATGGTGCCTATGGTATATGGTATTAAGAATTTACCAGGATCCTGTTTCTTTTGAGGTAAAGTATGCTGAACCCAGGTATTCAGTTCACTAATGAGCAATGGAAGTTCATCCTCCCAAGTCTCATTACCAAATAGCTTGGCATTTAGCTTCATGATTGCTCCTAAATACTGGGTAACTTGCCCTTCAATAATGTCTTCATCTTCTTCAGAAGATGAATAATCATTAGAGCTCATGAATGGTAAAAAGAGGTTCAATGGGATCTCTATGGTCTCTAGACGAGCCTCAGATTCCTTAGGTTTCTCAATTGGGAACTCCTTTTTGTCCAGAGGACGTCCCAAGAGGTCTTCCTCACTGGGATTCACGTCCTCCTCCTCTTCTGTGCATTCAGTCACACCAAGTAAGGTTATGGCCTTGCACTCTCTTTTTGGGTTCTCTTTTGTATTGCTTGGGAGAGTACTAGGAGGAGTTTCAGTGACTTTTTTACTCAGCTGGCCACCTTGTGCCTCCAA
The DNA here is from genome assembly GCF_003086295.3 of Arachis hypogaea. NCBI lineage: Eukaryota > Viridiplantae > Streptophyta > Magnoliopsida > Fabales > Fabaceae > Arachis > Arachis hypogaea. Next base: position 71,625,730 of record NC_092041.1, on the reverse strand, counting down.
ATTTCTAATGGAGGATCTTGTTTCATTCATGAAACTTAGAGTGGCCTTAGATAGATCAGAGACTATATTTGCTAAGCTAGAGGGGCTCTGCTCAGAATTCTCTGTCTGTTGCTGAGAAGATGATGGAAAAGGCTTGCTATTGCTAAACCTGTTTCTTCCACAATTATTAAAGCCTTGTTGGGGCTTTTGTTGATCCTTCCATGAGAAATTTGGATGATTTTTTCATGAGGGATTATAGGTGTTTCCATAGGCTTCACCCATGTAATTCACCTCTGCCATTGTAGGGTTCTCAGGATCATAAGCTTCTTCTTCAGAAGATGCTTCTTTAGTACTGTTGGATGCATTTTGCAATCAATTTAGACTCTGAGAAATCATGTTGACTTGCTGAGTCAACATTTTGTTCTGAGCCAATATGGCATTCAGAGCATCAATTTCAAGAACTCCCTTTCTCTGAGACGTTCCATTATTCACAGGATTCCTTTCAGAGGTATACATGAACTGGTTATTTGCAACCATGTCAATGAGTTCCTGAGCTTCTGCAAGCATTTTCTTCAGGTGAATAGATCCACTTGCAGAATGGTCCAATGACATCTTAGACAATTCAGATAGACCATCATAGAATATATCCAGGATGGTCCATTCTGAAAGCATGTCAGAAGGACACTTTTTGGTCAGTTGCTTGTATCTCTCCCAAGCTTCATAGAAGAATTCACCTTCTTTCTGTCTAAAGGTTTGAACATCCACTCTAAGCTTGCTCAGCTTTTGAGGAGGAAAGAACTTGGCTAAGAAAGTCGTGACCAGCTTATCCCAAGAGTTCAGGCTATCTTTAGGTTGAGAGTCCAACCATGTTCTAGCTCTGTCTCTTACAGCAAAAGGAAAAAGCATAAGCTTATAGACCTTAGGATCAACTCCATTGGTCTTAACAGTATCACTGATCTGCAAGAATTCAATTAAGAACTGAAAAGGATCTTCTGATGGAAGTCCATGAAACTTGCAATTCTGTTGCATTAGAGAAACTAATTGAGGCTTTAGCTCAAAATTGTTTGCTCCAATGGCAGGGATTGAGATGCTTCTTCCATGAAAGTTGGAATTTGGTGCAGTAAAGTCACCAAGCATCTTCCTTGCACCTCCACCATTGTTATTGGTTTCGGCCATCTCTACTTCTTTTTCGTAAATTTCAGAAAAGTCCTCTTCAGAGTGTTGTGTTTTAACTTCTTTTAGCTTCCTCTTCAGAGTCCTTTCAGGTTCTGAATCAGCTTCAACAAGAATGTTCTTATCCTTGCTCCTGCTCATGTGAAAAAGAAGAGAACAGAAAAGAAGAGAAATCCTCTATGTCACAGTATAGAGATTCCTTTATGTAAGTAGAAGAATAAGAATGAAGGAAGAAGAAGAAAAATTCGAACACAGAGAGGGGAGGGGTTCGAATTTTGAGAAGAGAAGTGTTAGTAAATAAATAAAATAAATAGAAAGAGAGAGAGGGAAATTCGAAAATTAAGAAAAGGAATAAAATAAAAAGTAGTTAATTAAAAGAATTTTGAAAAAGGGTGAAGAATTTTCGAAAATTAGAGAGAGAAAAGTAGTTAGGTGGTTTTGAAAAAGATAAGAAGTAGTGAAACAAACAAAAAAGTCAATTAATTAGTTGAAAAAGATTTGAAAATCAATTTTGAAAAGATAGGAAGTTAGAAAAGACTTTTGAAATTCATTTTGAAAAAGATATGATTTGAAATTTATTTTGAAAAAAGAGTTGAAAAGTAAATTAAAAAGATTTGATTTTTAAAATTAAAATTGATTACTTGACTAACAAGAAACCAAAAGATATGATTCTAGAATTTAAAGATTGATCCTTTCTTAACAAGAAAGTAACAAACTTCAAATTTTTGAATCAATCACATTAATTGTTAGTAAAGTTTTTGAAATTTTGAAATGAAATTATAGAAAAGATTTTGAAAATCAATTTTAAAATTTTCGAAAATATTAGAAAAAGAGAAAAAATTGAAAAAAGATTTGATTTTTGAAAAAGATTTGAAAAGATAAGATTTTTAAAAATGAAATCTTGACTTGACTAACAAGAAACAACTTATTTTAAAAATTTTTGACTAAGTCAACCCAAAGATTTCGAAATTTATGAGAGGAATAAGGAAAATATTTTTTTTTATTTTTGAATTTTTAATGAGGAGAGAGAAAAACAACTAAATGACTCAAAACATAAAAATTATGAATCAAAACACATGATGCATGTAAGAACACTATGAATGTCAAGATGAACACCAAGAACACTTTGAAGATCCTAATGAACATCAAGAACTTATTTTTGAAAAATTTTCAAGAAAAGAAAAACATGCAAGACACCAAACTTAGAAATTTTTAATGTTTAGACTTTAAGAATTCAAGAATGCATATGAAAAACAACAAAAGACACAAAATAAGAAAATATGAAGATCAAACAAGAAGACTTGTCAAGAACAATTTGAAGATCATGAAGAATGCGATGCATGAATTTTTCGAAAAATGCACAAATTTTAAAAACATGCAATTGACACCAAACTTAAAAATTGACACTAGATTCAAACAAGAAACACAAAATATTTTTTTGTTTTATGATTTTATAATTTTTTTGTATTTTTTTTGAAAATTATTTTGAAAAGAACAAAAAAAAAAGAAAAATTTTTTTGAAAACTTTTTGAAAATAAAATAAAAAGTGAAACAAGAAAAAAATTACCTAATCTGAGCAATAAGATGAACCGTCAGTTGTCCAAACTCGAACAATCCCCAGCAACGGTGCCAAAAACTTGGTGCATGAAATTGTGATCTCAATGGCGCCAACAACTTGGTACGCACAATTGTAATATCACTCTTTTTCACAACTTCGCACAACTAACCAGCAAGTGCACTGGGTCATCCAAGTAATAAACCTTACGTGAGTAAGAATCGATCCTACGGAGATTGTCGGCTTGAAGCAAGCTATGGTCATCTTGTAAATCTCAGTCAGGCAAATTCAAATGGTTATAAAGTTTTGATAATTAAAAGATAAATAAAATGTAAAATAAAGATAGAGATACTTATGTAAGTCATTGGTGGGAATTTTAGATAAGCGTATGGAGATGCGTTGTTCCTTCTGAATCTCTGCTTTCCTACTGCCTTCATCCAATCTTTCATACTCCTTTCTATGGCAAGCTGTATGTTGGGCGTCACAGTTGTCAATGGCTACTTCCTGTCCTCTCAGTGAAAATGGTCCTCTACGGTTTTTCGCATGGCTAATCAGCTGTTGGTTCTCGATCGTGTAGGAATAGGATTTACTATCCTTTTGCATCTGTCACCACGCCCTACAATCGTGTTTTGAAGCTCGTCATAGTCATCGCTTCCCAGATCTTATTTGGAATATCACAGACAAGGTTTAGACTTTCCGGATCTCAGAAATACTACCAATGGATTCTAGCCTATACCACGAAGATTCTAATCTCGGATTCAGATGCCCCATTGTCAGAGGGGAATCGATGTGAATCGTTGATTAGAAACCCAAGAGATATACATTCAAGCTTGTTTGCATGTAGAACGGAAGTGGTTGTCAATCACGCGTTCATAAGTGAGAATGGTGATGAGTGTCATATATTCATCACATTCATCATGTTCTTGTGTGCGAATGGATATCTTAGAATAAGAATAAGCAAGAATTGAATAGAAGAACAATAGTACTTTGCATTAATACTCGAGGAACAGCAGAGTTCCACACCTTAATCTATGGTGTGTAGAAACTCCACCATTGAAAATACATAAGTGATAATGGTCCAGGCATGGCCGAATGGCCAGCCCCCAAAAAAGTCTAAGATAGCATAAAACTGATCAAAGATCTGGTCAAAGACCCTGAATATAATAGTAAAAAGTTCTATTTATACTAAATTAGTTACTAGGGTTTACAGAAATAAGTAAATGATGCAGAAATCCACTTTCAGGCCCACTTGGTGTGTGCTTGGGCTGAGCATTGAAGCTTTCACATGTAGAGGTCTTCCTTGGAGTTAAACGCCAGTTTGTAACTTGTTTCTGGAATTTGACTCTAGTTTGCAACTTGTTTTTGGCGTTTAACGCCAGAATAGGGCAGAAAGCTGGCGTTAAAAGCCAGTTTGCGTCGTCTAAACTCGGGAAAAGTATGGACTATTATACATTTCTGGAAAGCCCTGGATGTCTACTTTCCAAAAATTCCATTTTGAGTGTAGGGAGGTCAGAATTCAACAGCATCAGCAGTCCTTTGTCAACCTCTGAATCAGATTTTTGCTCAGGTCCCTCAATTTCAGCCAGAAAATACCTGAAATCACAGAAAAATACACAAACTCATAGTAAAGTCCAGAAATGTAAATTTTGCTTAAAAACTAATAAAAATATACTAAAAACTAACTAAAACATACTAAAAACTATATGAAAACAATGCCAAAAAGTGTATAAATTATCCACTCATCAACTATCAAATTGACCACTAAGGGTTCCCAAATCATCAAATCCATTAGACCCAATGACTCAAGTTTACCCAATTTCCTTTGTCTAAGCCAAGAGTAAAAAGAACTACTTTATAATCAAGGTAAACAATTCATCAAACACATGGTAAGAATTAACAAAAGACATGTTCAATTTGCAATTGAATTGAAATTAACAAATACCCACTAACAAATATCAACTTACAATCACTCAAGCAACACAATTAATCATAGAAATCATCAATGTAACATCAACAAGTCAAGA